>NC_052484.1:1229594-1266045 GCF_009730915.1 Dioscorea cayenensis subsp. rotundata
AATATGTATTGCTGCAGTAGGAAAGTTTCATGTACGCACAGTGTCTGCACCTGTCTAACCTGCACTTTATGGGTGAGGGAACGCTGGAAGATATCAATGTAATCCGTGGGAGAACATTGGGTTGTAGCTGCAAGGGTCTTTAGATATCTTCAGACAAGGATTAGCGCCCACATACAAGAGGTTGATAGGCTTGAGATCATTGGGTATTCCGACTGCGACTTTGCTGGATGCTTAGATAGTCGTAAGTCGACATCAGGTTACGTCTTCACTATGGCTGGTAGTGCTATTTCATGGAGAAGTGCCAAGCAATCCTTGCTGCATCATCAACCATGGAGGCAGAATTCATCGCATGTTATGAGGCATCTAGTCATGCTATTTGGCTGCGCAATTTCATTGAAGGACTGCGAGTTGTCGAAAACATAGAGAGACCTTTGACGTTGTATTGTGATAATAGAGCAGCAGTTTTGTTCTCAAACAGCAACAGAAGTTCTTCTAGGTCTAAGCATATAGACATTAAGTTCTTAGCTGTTAAAGAAAGGGTTCAGAGTGGCTTTGTTAGTATTGAGCTCTATGGACAAATTCCATGGTTGCGGATCCGCTTTACAAATGCATTGACGCCTCTACAGTCATGAACATATTGCTAGCATGGGCGTCGTTAGTATGAATGCGTTTCCGATTAGTTGGAGTTTATTTTCTATAGCTTGATATTCATGTTGATGTCATGACACTTTTGATTAGTATAAAGTTTATCATTTACTGCTCTTGAACCATGATCTCATAAAGACTTTAAAGTTGGACTAGTTGAAAATAGACTGGCGTAGATCACATTTAGTACAATGCCACATCCACACTTTATCTATGTCGTTAGTTAAGTCGGTATGTGTGGAGCATTGTGGGTTTAGTTGCATTACATGCGACAACTGCCCCTATGTTCCATGTATAGATGAGGCTGATGGACAAGATTGATTTAGATAATTTTTCAGTTGTAATTACATTTGGTTGTTGATAGTAATTTATACACAATTTTGAATTCCCGAAGGTGCATGATTGTATGGTCAAGTGGGAGATTGTTGGGTCAGGGCCACAATAACATGAGGATATAGGACTGTGCATAAGTTGTGTCAGACGTCACAACTAATGTTTATAATTGTGTATATCTTATTATTCAGTTTTGAATGGACCCAAATTGTGATCCCTGATTCAAGCTTTCTGAATTTGGTCCCAATTATCTAAATTTAAATGTGTGGATATACATATTAATCATATGTTGTAGAATTCCTGGGCAAATTGTCAAATCCATGATGGGCAAATTTGTAATTAGCCCCATATAGATTTCTTTTATAAATAGGGTGCGGTCCCCTGATTGAGCATGCAATATTGAGATTCAGCAATTAGGGTTCCCATCTCCCTTTGCGCGCTGATCAGTGAAAAAGAACCACAAGACCCAATCACCTTCGCTCAGTAATCAACCAATGCGATTGTGCGACGCTCCGCCCACTTTTTGTTCCTAAACAACTCCAAGCAAGAAGATCCGTGGTTTGAATTAGAGTTTATACCGATTAGATCCATCAGTGCACCACACGCCAAAAACAAAAGAAAAGAAGGAAAAGAGGGGACAGATATATATAACGGAGAAACAAAGATAAGCATCGAGCAGATTTTTGAAACCTAAATAAAATATAAAGATAAATAAATAAAATTCCGTGAATCGACACATAAAGTTCAATTTTTGTAAAGTTAAATTTTTAAAAATATTTAGTATTGTAAAATTAATTTAATATTTGGTAAATGTGAACAACATACCCGAAAAACTGAGCTCTATAACACATGTATTCTCTATCCGTATGTAGCTTCGGATCTAACTCACTTCTAGAGGATCTAGCATTTTAAAAATACCCAATACTAATAAAACCAATCGGCCACCGGTTTTATTTATTTGCGAGTTTCTCCAACTTTCTTCCCAAGTCTATATATATATAATTAAATTTTAGTACGGATACCACATATAATCTGGCTCAGAAGGACAAACGAATTCCACTGCCGTAGCTTACAAGACAATGTTTTTAAACTTCTTTCATGGTTTGCATCATATATTGAAGAACATTTTGTCAAAAATGGTGACTGCATTTGAACTTTCCGAAGCATCGCTTTAATGAGTTTTTAATGTTTATAGTGAATAAATATGTTTCACATTAACAATATTTAAAATCCCATCTTATAATAAGTATTTAATAAATGATATTTATTCCTTTAATTAGTTTAAGTTTATTTTGGTTTAATTTTTAATATCCTTTCTGATTTTCAAAATTTCGCAATAACCAATCATAAACAATTAATCAACCATTAAAAATAAATTAAACTCTAATTTGTACATAATTTTCATCATTAATACAAAAAGTCACCACACAAAATAACCACCCCTGTAATTAATTCAAAGTCATCCCTTGACCAAAAAACAAGTTGTTCATATGGCTACCGTACATAATGACAATAGTTTGAATGATCTTCAAACCAAATCACACGCTCTCTTTTCTCTAAGTCTATAAAAGTCCTCAATCTTTCTAATCTTCAAGAAACTAAGAAACAAAGCCATGAAGAATACAACCATTCTCTATCTCTTTCTTTCTTCTCTTCTTCTTCATTTCCATGTCCTCCCAAAACAAGCTCCCAAGAAGTTGGTAATATATTTTTTTCTCATCCTCTATAGCTATCTATAGACTTGTATTATTTTTATTGTTTTAATTGTGTGTTGTTTTGGAGAGGATGAAAAGAGAGTTTAATCACAAGTTATCACTTTTTTCTCTAAGTCTATTAATTCTTCTCTTCTTCTTCATTTCATGTCCCCCAAAAAACAAGCTCTTAAGAAGTTGGTAATAAATATATATATATATATATATATACTCTCTTCTTTCTAGGCTTGTATATAAATATAATGCATGGTTTTATTAATTGAGTGCTGTTGTGTAGAGGATGAAAGAGAGTTTAGTTACATTGAAGGGAGTCCAAATGGACCAGAGCATTGGGGAGAGTTACATGAAGAGTGGAAAGTATGTGGAAAAGGAGACATGCAATCACCCATTGATTTGATTCATGAGAGAGTGAGAGTTGTGCCAACTTTGGGGAGGTTGAAGAGGAGTTATAAGCCTCTCAAATGCTACCATTAAAATAGAGGATATGATATTATGGTAAACCATTAATATATATTTAATATATATATATATATATATATATATATATATTATTTAGATGATTATTTGATGTGGTTTTGTGGAATGAATATGATATGTAGTTGGAGTGCGAAGGAGATGCTGGTTCACTTTGGATAAATGGAAGTGAGTATTTGCTTAAGCAATGCCATTGGCATGCACCTTCTGAACATACTCGTTAATGGCAAGAGGTTGGTGATATATATCTTTCTCTTTCCATATAATGCACATATATTTTTCTATTAAAAACTTATTGTATTTAAAAATATATTTTTATCCCGGTACTTTTTAACTAATCATAATTTTTATTATTTAATCTCAATCATAAATTAAAATGGACTCCAATTTTTCGAGTTTAATGTTTTACTACTCCATTATTACAATGGTGACATATTTAACTTATTTTTTAAAAATAATCTCATTTAAATAATAATTTTATTTTTATGTAATTATTATTATTTTTAACAATATGAACAAACCACTACGTTAAATCTTAATTATAATAAGAGTCAAACCCTCAATTTTTATCTTTTTATTTTTATATTCATACATATGTTATCACCATAATTTTTAATATTAGCTTAATTTTAGTATCATTGTGATTGTATTTTTCTCATTGTCATATATTTATTTCTATTTTATTGAGCTAAAATATATCAGTAAAACCAAAATGTTGACTTCATGGTCCTCGGTTGTTGTTTTCTATGGTTGAGCTACCAACATAATTATCAGGACCAATCAATGCCCTCTTTTGGTCTTTCAAATTGACTTAGCTTTTATATATTGTTTATCTTTTCTTTTTAAATCTTGTTGATCTAATTTGTAATATTTTTAATAAAACCTATTATATGAAAAATATGTTTTAGTATATTATTTAAAAATTGATTCTATTAAAAATCGATGAGACATTTCTATACCTCCCACCAATTAAATAAAAAGCTCTACATCTAAATATTTTAAATGCATGTTCCTAATAAGAAAGGTAATATAATATATATATTATACATCTAATTTAATGTCACATTTCTATGCCTCCCACCATGGTCCAATTATTTATTTATTTATTTATTTGTTTGTTTGTTTTAGGTTTGCACTTGAGGTTCAGCATGGTCCATCAAAAGAACTGATGGAAAGATAGCTGTGGTTGGAATTATGTACAAATTGGACGCCCTGACTCATTCCTTTTAAGGAGGTAATTAATCTAATCTATGTTTAATCATTTTTTATATTTTAAAATTATATCCCTATTTTTACTTTTACATACTCCTTAAAATTGCATTTCTCTAGTTTTTAACTTTGTTTCATACATGGCCCTTATATATATATATATATATATATATATATATATATATATATGTCCATCATGTAATGAATTGTAAATTTATTCATATATTTAAACAAAAATTTATGCATAAATATACTTTAAATGTGCTTTTTACATGCTATGATTGGCTTCCAAAAAAATTATTATGATTTTACCGATTATATAATTTTTTATATTTTCATTAATCAAACAATCTAAACATCTTCAACGCATAAATACTTTTTATACATAAAAATTGTACAAAATGATTCAAATAGATGGTTCATCCAAATTTGTCCCTAAAGAAATATATTGTTTACAAATGTGCCATCATGCATTTTTATTTTTGTAATTTATTTTATGGTAATTAAATTAATGGGAATTATATTTTATTATTATTTTTATAGTTAGAAGAGCGTATAAATGAGGTTGAAGTAACAAGGGAAGATGAAATCAGTGTTGGAGTGATAGATCCAAGTACGTAAAAGATTGGGAGTAGAAAGTATTATAGATATATGGGTTCATTAACTACTCCTCCTTGCACTCAAGGTGTTACTTGGACCATTGTTAATAAGGTATCATGTTTTATATATTGTTTTATTAATAGCATTTAATTTTTTTTTTAGGTTTTAAAGTTATATGGTTTAATAACTTTTAATTTATTGTTTTTGATTTATGTTTTGTAGATTAGAACTGCTTCTAAAGCTCAATTGAAGCTGTTGAGAGATGCTGTTCATGATGTGAGTTTATCTATTATTTCTTATATCATCGATATTTTTATTATATGTATATATATATATACTCATAAGAAAATTCATGTTTTCATATATATATTTCTATAAAAAAAACTAATATTTATAGTTTTTTTATGATCAAAATTTGACTAAATTTTTATGAAGTAGAAATCATTTTACAATCACTTTATGAATTTGGGTAAAATAGTAAATTCAAACAAATTAGTTGACTTTTGTCACATCTTGAAATAAAACATAATTTATTTATATATACTTTTAAAAATTCATTGATTTTTGACTATACAGGAATATATTATACAAATAAGGACAATTTTGCTTTTATTTAATGATTTATTTTATTATTTTCAGGATGCTAAGAACAATGCAAGACCACTGCAGGCAATCAATGAAAGAGAGATCAAGTTCTACACTCCAAGATATTTTGAATCCATAAGCATTATTAGTACAATATTATTATAACATTTTTGTCACATTTATAATATTATTAAATAAACTAATACTTTCTATATACATATATATATATATATATAGTATGCTGAGTCTTCTACCAATGGCTCTAGAATTCAATTCTAAGGACGTTTATTTATTCAGTGGTTGGATGCACCAAATAAAACCAATACTCTTCATTTTATAAAATTAATACATACATATATGTATATATATATATATATATATAATGAGAGAGAGAGTCGAGCCTTCTACCAAGTAGCATCACAGGTAACTAGGATGTCTAAAAGCAAAATTTTTTTGAATAAAAATATTTTATTTTTAATTAAAAAAATAAAATTTAATAAAATTTAATTTTCCATAAATACTTTTTTTTTTGAAAAAGTGGATATACCACATGCATAGATAAAAAGGAGAAACAAAGTACAGCAGCAGTCCACAGGCAGTGGAACAACATTACCAAAAATAACAACAAAATGTAACATCAAAAAAAGGAGGAACAACGGGTCTCCTCCTGACCCACAGAACTAAAAAGGCACCTAACTACCTCTCTCCACCATCCTGATCCTCCTCGACCGAGGAGCAGAACTCCCCTCAAACTGAGGTCCAGTGAACTCTAAGCTACGCCGAATGGAGGAGATAGAGTCATCCAGTGTCGATCTCAACCCCTCTGGAGCTGCAGAGAACCAAGATAAAATGGAGTGTTTAGTCTTCAATAAAATAGCCAACGAATTCACACATTTATCGGAAAAGATAACATCGTTTCTCGCGAGCCAAATAGACCACAAGAAAGCTTTGACCACCTTGTCCCCCAATCACCCCAGAATCAGTGAGCACGTGGCGCCCTCCATACCCCCATAAAAAGTGCCAAAGAATTAGGAAGAGGTGGTAACTGGATGATCCTACTAAGTTGCGACCAAACATCCAATGAGAATTGACACTAGAGGAACAGATGATCCATAGTTTCCGAAGCAGCGTGACAAAGAACACAAGTGTCAGTTGGAAGTCTGTTACACCTACGCTTAGTCAGATTAACAAAGGTAAGGATTTTATTCTTCCAAGCCAACCAGTTGAAAATATTGACCTTCCTTGGGCAAGGGCCTTTCCAAAAGAATTTAGCTATCCGGGCATCGGAGACCCCCCATCATTAAGACGATCGTAGAAAGATTTAACCGAGAAGGAGCCATTTGGCAATGACTCAGCAGACTTCACATCCAAATCAATCCCGAGCGTAGTTCATCATAGCAAGGAGTCAGCTAGTAATCGGATCATCCGAGAACGGGTGAAGTTCGAGTAAATGAAATCAGCTCAAACATGCCACATTCTCAGCGTCGAGATGATAAAAATTTATCCGCCAGCAAAGATATGAGCACGCACCATCGAGCCAATAGTCTTTCCAAAACAATGTTTCCCTCACCCGTAATAACTTTTAACCGTGGACACACCCAATCGAATGTCGTAGACATTTCAAAACCCCGACCAAAAGAAAGAAATCCTCGCTTCTAGATCGGGCTCAACAAGTTCTAGGATGGCTTGTTATAATTGAATTGAAGCACCTTCACACAACCCCGCCTCGAGCTCGGTCGAAATTTCCATCTCCATTTGCACAAGCAGGCTACAAATTAAAGGCGGGAGGTCCAAGATACCCCAACCCCTTGTTCCTTTGAACGACAAAATATTCTTCCACGCAATGAGGCGACATCTAGGAGATTTAATGTCGGGCCCGACCATAAGAAATCCCGGACGTAATCCGGGTCGATATCTTTAATGACCCAAATTGGGGAGGCGTAAACATGGACATCCAAAGACGCTGGCACTCGAGGATAGAACCGAGTTAAGAAGAGTAACCCTGCCTCCAATAGAAAGATAGTCTAACTTCCAAGAAGACAAAGCGACCTTTTAATTTTATCTATCAGCTCCTCCGGGCCCCGCTACGTGCGCCCGCCAGATATCGGAATTCCTGTATAGTTAATCGAGAAGGCCCACAACACATGCTAAAGTGTTTGCAGTCACGTGCATCGTGAAGTCGATTCACTGGTAGAGTATAAACAAGTCTTGGAGAAGTTGGTTTCCAGACCCGAAAGCCCTTCAAACACTAGTAGGATCAGCTTAATCACCCTCAGATCTTCAGACCCACCAGCTGGTCATAACCAGAGGTCATCCGTGATAATGCAAATTGCAAATGCTATCAAATTCCCCAACCCGACACATCGACTAAAATGTGTGAATGCAACAGATTCTCAAACATAGTACTTAGTACATCCGTAACCAAAACAAAGAGCAATATCGATAGAGGATCGCCCGCCCAAGGCCACGCCGGTATCTCGCGGATCCTCCGGGGACCCATTAACGAGGATAGAGGCTTTGGATCGCACTCGTGGAGAGAGTGAATCCACTCTAAACCATCTCGGACCCAAAACCCTCGACTTTCATCTGATCTAGCAGGAAGTCCCAGTCCACCGAATCAAAGGCCTTGGCAAAGTCCACTTTTAACACATGTCCAACCAATCTTCTTTGTGGAGACTAAATAAGAGTTCCTCACTGTCGCGATATTGTCTAAAAATGCATCTCCCTTTTAAAAAAAGCCGATCGAGCATGATCCACCGTGAGGTTCCATCACGGTCGAGTCGTGAAGCAAGAATCTTGGATATGATTTTCGTGGAAGAATTAATCAAGCTTATCGGTCTATAATCACTCTGAGACCTCGGCTCGAGACCTTAGGGGATAAGGGCATGATGCTCACCAATTAATACGCCTCAAATCGCCTCCATGAATAAAAAAATCTTCACACAGCTTTCATAACCTCAACTTTGACAATCTCCCCAAAAAGGATTTAAAGAACAACATAGGAAACCCATCCCGACTCGGGCGCTTTTATCACTACCCGTGATCAAGATGCTTTTTTGACTTCCCGAGAGTAAAAGGTCGCCTAGGTGAGACAAATCAACCCCCGGCTTTATTTATCAGAAGCATGTTCAAGTCAACCTTAAAACGGAAAATTGTGTTTTTGACCGAATAGTCCCTGGAAACAATTTTTAAACACTTTCCCAATCTCCCTAGCATCCGTAATGGAACCATCGCTAGTCCCCGATAGTATGGATAAAATTGGTATTTTTCCTGCCATTTTCAACCGAGTGAAAATACTTAGTATTTTCATCACCCTCCTACAACCAACGTAACCTTGATCTTTGTTTCCAAAGACAACTCCTCCCTGCTTATGAATCTCCCTAAACTCTCCCATAAGCCAACCTCTTGCCGCAATTCCCGTGGAAAAAGGGGTATAGTTTCTTTAATGATGTCCAAAAAGCTCCAACTCATGGAGTAAGGCCAGAGTTGCGCAATTTGATGGAACCAAAAGCACTCTTGGACCAAATACGCAACTTATCCCTAAGCCAACGCAACTTCTTGACCAAAAACAAAAGCTCCACAACCCAGCAGGTTGATATCAGCCCACCACTGGGAAACCAAACTAGCGAAACCATCCACCGTGGTCCAAGCTATTTCGAAGCGGAACGGCCTACGGTTAGAACAGTGCATACCAACCTACAGCCTCTAATAGGAACATGATCAAAACCTAAACGGGGGAGACAATTTTGGATCAATCTTGGGAAGTGCTCAACCCAAGTCCTATTGACAACAAAACAATCAAGCTTAACCCAAATGGGATTATCTTGCCCGTTCGACCAAGTAAACCTTCTACCCATCGCCGAGGGTTCAAAGAGACTCAGATCATGAAGGAAAGAGGACGCATCTCTAATATCCAAAAGTTTCGGCGGCCCCCCACTCTTATCATCTAACGAAAAAATGGCATTGAAATCCCCGCATATCACCCAAGGCAGCTCAGATGGCACGGCAGCCCCGAATCTCCTCCCATAAGGCATCCTTTAAATGCCGCACATTTGGTCCATAAACCGAGGTGCATCTCCAATGGAAATTATCCCTTTTGGAATAGAAATCAACAGAGACGCTAAAATCTCCCTTTGTTGCATCCGAAACACTAAGAATGACACTATTCCACCCAATAACAATGCCGCCAGATGCCCCAGCCGAGGGGAGAAACACAAATTTGTCCAACTGAAGTCCACCTATCTCCCTTCAAGTAGCATCCGGAATGGATTCCAATTTGGATTCATGTAAGCAACAAACATCAGCGAAAGTGAAGGTTCAAAAAGTCTTTCACTAGGAAGCGCTTGGCCGGCCTTCCTAACCCTCTAACGTTCCAGGTGACAATATTCATGAAAAACTAACTAGTAAACTCATGACCTCGGAGGTCTCGACCTGCCTCCCCATGAGCACTTACACAAGACAAACAGCTGTTCTTTTCATCGTATCTAATATAATCTAAGCATGCATCCTCATGTAAAGCGTAATCATCAAATAAAAATACCACAAGCGTAACAATAACTCACTAATTGTGTATCGACCAATCGAAATGAGAAGAGGCTTGGGGGCATACCTTCCGGAGGTCTCCCCAAGAGCTTTTCTTCTTAGTCGATCTAGGTGGCTCCACCACAAACCCCTGCTTTCCTCATTTCATCTGGACGATGGCTTTTTAGATCTCTCGCTCTTCCTCGTTCCCACAGATGTTCCAGAAACTGATGAAGAGATTCCAACCTTTAAGCTTGGCAACATCTCCTTTAATGATCTTTCAAAAATCAGTGATGTAATCATCGTAGCCATAATCCTTATCGAGATCTTCAGACTCCGAGACATGATCTTTGTTATCCACACTTGCTTCAATCTCCTTGGGAATTAAAATTGGAGTGAGGGACCCACCGGGTTAGCCAAAAAATTCCACTAAAACCCCGCAGGAGGATCAGTATCAGGTTTACCAACATCCATAAGTGAGACCTCCCTTTCCACTTGTAACCCCTTTTCATTCACAAGGCCTAGAAGTTCAACCCCCTCACCCAAAGGCCCATCAGGCCCAGCAGAAGAGTGGTCCATCGGTTCGCAGGCCTCCATCACTGGTTCAAGGATAGCAGTCCCCCACCTCCTTTGGATGTCCTGGGCTACCAACACGCACCAAAGGCTGCACAGGAGATGACATTCGGCCCAAGGATCCGCCCACCAGAAGATTGGATCCAAACCCCGATTATTCACCTCCAGACTTTGGATAAGGGCTTCATCCAATCTCGACCCAATCTCCAGTGATAGTGGGTCCACGAAAACTGGGATATCAACACTCCCACAAGGATCTCCCCCCTTCTTTCTACTACACGTATCCTTGGAAACCTCAGACGCACGAACTTTCAAGCCTCCAATTATTGCAACATTGTCAAAGCCTGAATCCCTGGAGCAAACATCCATGCCACATGCTATTCTGGTGTTATCAAAACCCGAGACCTCGATTGACGCCACCAAAGCGCAAAGACTTTCGATGGTTGCGAACCACCCATCTTTCGGCACTGCAGGCGCATCGAGCCACTCCCCGAGAACCCCCGCAATCTCCGCCTTTTTCTAATCACTTCAGACATTGCCGTCGGGTGACCAACCGTCTCGTCCCGAGGATCACTATTGTCTGATGGAACCAACAATCGAGACGGAGCCTTCTCTCCGGTGGCGTGGGAGCGCGGCTCAACCATCACCAAGTCTGACATGGAACTATCTAAGGCGGTAACGTGGAAGCCTCGCTCAACCGATGTCTGTTCCCTTGTCAAGATCCTCAGCGCAGGGTCTCCACCAGAACTGGACAAGATGAGGCCGCCTTTTCCCGCACGCACTCGTTATTCGAACATCGCTAGAGCCGGACCCTGGGTGGGAGCTACGCTCAACCGACCCCGCCGGCTCAATCGAGTCAGGCATCACAACAGGCCTTTTACCTTTCTCATCTGGGATACACCTCGCTCATCTCTCCGCAGCGCTTTCGAACTCCCATATCCACGCCAGTCTCTCCTCCCGGAAGAACAAAAACGCCCAAGGTCTATCCGTAATTTCGATGACCCACTTTATCATCCGTGAGAAGAACCCCGATACTGCCAAGATCCCCAAGCTGAGGTCGAGCACGACGGGTAGGACCACCCTCTTTCTCCGATGAACGAAAGCCGAGATGAAAAGTTTATTGGTCTTGAACTCTTGTGATAGGGATACCAACTCACTCACCGCCTTCAAAGACCTCCAAGATCACACTCCAACACCATCCATACAATGGAAGATTCCAAATATGAATCCATTGCCCCTCCCCAGCCGCTCTATCAGTCGCCCCCATCTCTGCCGACCAAGGTGCAATCCTCGCAGTGCATCTACCGTCCTTGGTCGCAAGAGTCACCACGTCCAACATACAAACTTCTTTCACCTCCGCCCGACTCGAGAGGGGAACCAAGTAAGAAATATCGTTCACCGCAGTTATGGACCCAAAGAAGAGAGCGAAATATGATCGATGGTAGAACCTCTCCCAATGCCGAGTCAGGTGATATAACTGTAAAGAAGAGTCAAGACCGCCACCTTGGACAGCTCCTCCCTTTCTGTAGTTATCTCCGAAATAAGAGGAAGAGAAAGCGACGATCGCCACGGGACAACAGGCCGTGGACGAGGGTGTGATCGAGCGGGAGCAATCAGGAGTTCAGACTTACTGATCTCGACCGCATCTAATGACCGCTTAGATCTAACATGCATCAGTTTCCTCTTGGGGCTCCGGCGAAGCTCCATCCTGCAATTAGCAGCAACATGACCAACCCCAGCATAACGAAGACAGACGACCTGGTGTCGGCATTCATCGGTCTTGTGAGTCGTTCTGAAGCATCTCCCACATGAATGATTAGAAGGCGATCTAGGTCTTTTTTCACCCGTGAGAACCTTTGCCGGCTTCTGCACTTCACCATGAGCTTCATTCAGGCAACGAAGCTCCTCTGAAGAAGAGCTAAGGGCTTCAGAATAAGTCATTCCTTTCTGAGAAACCGGATCCAGTAGCTACTCCCAAGACACCAAAGAACTTACTCCTCCTTCTCCCTACTTCTCGACGAGGTACCGCCACCACCCCACAGTTCTCCCAGGAGGCTCATCTTCCCCCTCTTCTGATTATTTTTCATAGAAGTTTCAATAAATACCTATTTGAGATGTTTATTTATTGATTTTTACATGCTACTAAACTTGTGATGAAGGAATATATTTAAAATTTATAAGCAAAACTCAACAAAGTGAAAATATAACAAAAAATTACAACAATATAAAAACTACAAAAGCTCTTATTTATAATTAAAATAAATTAATATTATATTAATTTTGGAGAAAAAAATGCATGAAAAAAATCCAGAGGATCATAATAAAATTTTGAAAAATTAGTTAAAGAAGATATGAGACTGATGAAGCATTAAAATAAAAATATTTAATATTTTATGATATTGTTTAAAATTTTAAAAGTTAGCTAGGATTATAAAACATTAATTAAATATTAAATTAAAATATTTTTATATTACAATAATTATTTGGAGTCCTTCAAAATTTTGAGTTGTTAAAATTATTGTTAAAAAAAAATCTAAATTAAAGATGAGGACTTAAAAAATTTGGGAGCTTAAAGCAATTGCTTCATTTACCTTAACCTTGAGCCAGCCCTGTCTTCTACAAATGTCTATAGAATTCAATTTTATGAACATTCGGTTTTCATTTGTTGGATGCACCTAGTTGTTCAGTACATTGACAAAGAGCAATAAACAGTTCAATAAACATGGGTAAACAATATTATGAATAGTTTCAAGTGAGATGCACAACACTATGAACTATTGTATAGTAAAAAATGGGATGTATAGGTTTTTAATTAGAACCTTCTGATCATGAACATAACAGTAATAGGAGTAATCTCAGGTGTCGAAATTGATTTCTACCCACGGGCGAGGAAAAAATTTAAAAACCAACCCAACACCTTCTCTCCTCACCCGTCAACACAGTACAACAACTATGAGCATTGTTTATGACCCTATTTCACTCTCTTTCCACACCGGTGTCTCTTCTCTTGCTTGTCTCTCATTCTTTTTCTAGGCTTCAGACATTCGCGTGTATACCCATATACATATGCATGACATCAAAAGTCTATATGCTAAAAAAACGAATTTATGAACCCTTTTAATTGCCCGATGACATCTTGATATTGGTCTATTAATGCTATGTTTTCCTACATAGGGTAGTCATGTTTTACGGAAGAGGTGAATTTTAATCTCAACTCATTTAAGTTGAACAATAAATTCCACATTTGTGCATATTTTATAAAAATAAAAAAATAAAAAAAATCTTTTAACCAGTGTTTTCACTAAAATTTTGCACACTAATTTAGACTACCATGGCTGAAGAATCTAAAATAAATAATTTTTTTATTTTGCACATCAAATTTATTTATATATATATACGGGGGGTCAAGGGTGTGCTGGAGCACCCCCTCCATACATACATATACATACATACATATGTGGCTAAGGGAAGAAGGCTAGAAGCACCCCCTCCTTTTTACTTTTCTCTCTCTCATTTTTATTTTTAATTTTTTAAAAATATCAATCTTTTCTCCAAACTAATACTATAGTCTAAAATATAATATTTTGAAAAAAAAAATATTTACAAAAACTTTTTTATTTGACCCATTAATATTTTACGAAGTAGTTTATCTAGTAAAAAAATTGTTTTTTTTTAAAAAAATCTATTATTTATCCCCTTGTTTTTTTAACAAATTAATTTATACAGTATAAAAATTATATTTTTAGAAAATTTTGTTAAAATTTATTATTTGACCCCTGACTTTTGTAACTATGATATAACATATAAATTTTTTAAAAAAATATTTATAAAAATATATTGTTTATTATTTTTTTTACTTGGTCAATCTTAAAAAAAATTATAACTGTCTTTATAGTCTTTATAGCCCTCATTGTTTTTGTTTTTGTTTTATGATTAAATTGGATGGATCGAACAGTAATGACATGTCATTTGACCAATCTACAATATATATATATATATATATTGATTTTTTATAGAGAACATTCAAAATTTGTTTTTAGTTCTTTGAGTCAAGCACCCCTTTCATATTCCTCCTAGTTCCGCCACTGTATATATACCCAAACCAAACAGATTGTTCCTTAATTTGATGAATTAGTTTAGTTCCATTTGCTATTAATAAGAGCATTTTGGCTTGAAATTTTTTTTTTTTTTACAAGGCGACAAGTACCACCATTTAAAATTAATAGCCAGGGACGTGCACTGATGTAATACCCTGAACCTTTGGATACCTGTTGGAAAATATATTCAGGGTATTACTACAGTTACAGTAAGAATTTTTCTACAGAGTAACCTTGTGGAGAAACCCTAAGTGGAAAGAACAAGGACCTAAGTGTGAAAATTTATAAAAGATTTTGGGTTAAAGAGTAATAGAAAAAGGATTGATATAAAATGTTTCTGGCATCCAAGGACTGAAAGGTAAGATGGAAGGGATCTTTTTGAAATGTTGTACTATAATCCAAGGACCATTGGATAATTTAAAAGGATCTTTTGAGAATACTATTTTGAAATTCAGGGACCATTCATGAGTTTTTTAGGGACTGTTTTGTAAGGAATTATGTTTTGAGGGACTAAAAGTGAATTTCGGCTGAAGAGTTAATTGAGAAAAAAATCTAGAGCTTTCGAGGTGTTGTTCATCTTCTTCTCCACCGTTTTTGCTACGAAAGAACTCATGAGAAAAAAATAAAAATAAAAAATGAAATTGAAAAAGGAAAAATGGGAGGCTCAAGGAGTTTGGAGCTTGGAGAATCTTGGGAGAAAGTTCATCGAGTGTTTGTTTTGCTTGGTAAGGATTTCTGGTGTTGTATTTTTCATGTATGTATGCATGTATGTATTTTTGGAGTGATTTTGGAGGAAATAATGAATTTGTTTTTGAGGAAATCATGATGGAGTTGATGAGGGTTGTTGTAAATTATTTTTTTGTGCTGAAAACCTCAGTATTTGTGATGAAAATCATGAAATGAAGATGAGTTTTCACGGAATTATCAGTAGCAATTCATCGTAGCACCGAGATTAGGGTTTGGTTTGGTTAATTAAATTGATTATGATGATTAGGAGGTTAATGATAATGGTTAGATTGAAATGGGTTGAGTTAGCCAAGTTGAATTGGTTGGATCTAACCAAGTTGGATTGAATTGATTGAGTTGAATCAAATTGAGTGTGGTTGGACTTGAATTGTTTGGTTAATTTGAGTTGGTTGAGATTGATTTGGGCTTGGTTTGGATGTTGGGCTAAGGATTTTGGCTGAACCAATTCAAGAAAATTTGGGTTCGGTTGAACCAAGTTGGTTCAAAGGATTTTGAATAAGAATTGAGTTGGTTCAAGCTGGTTCAGTTTGATTGAGTTTGGTTCAGTGCAATTAAGCTTGGTTCAGTGCAATTGAGCTTGGTTCAATGGAATTGAGATTGGTTCAGATTGGTTTAACTATGTTTAGTCTAAATTGAGTTGGTTTAAGTGCAATTGAAAGCCAGTTGGATAATGCAAGGTCGGGGTTTTAACCGATTGGAGTGAGTGGGCCCCAATGAGAGTCTATTGTTGTTTATCTGTATTTTATTTTGGGTTTAAAATGTGTTATTTATTTTTATTATATTATTCTCAGTTAGGTGTTGTTCGACCTTTGGGAGGGAATTCCAGGTCTAGCAAGGAACCCAAGGACACCAGGTGAGTTGGTAGTGGCTATTATTTTAAATAATTGTTTAATTATTATTATTTTGAAATAATTATTTAATGGCTAGTATTTTGAAAATAAATGTTTAAGTATTTCATTTTATCATGTTTGATTGCGTATAATGTTGAAGTATACTTAAACTTATTTGTCGTTGATGTTCATGACAATCGTATTGATACATCAGCTTTGTATAATTATACGTATTTATGAATAGTATAAATACATGTATATGTGATTTAATTATTCGGTTCATGAATTTATTTTTGGATGGTTATATATGCTTTGATTTGGAATGATTTGTGAAATCATGTGCGTGTATTAAAATGTTTTACCGACAATATTTGTGGGACTGGTTTTCATTCCTGGCATAGGAATGGTATTTTGTATTTGGACTTTACTGGTATTATGCATGTATCGTACTGTGAATGTCCTGGATAAGGACCATGTGATATGATTTATACAGTTTGTATTGTTGCTGCATCTACATGTTGGTTTGGATGGTGACGGCGGGCTAAGGCCCGACTACTGCAGTAGTGGGTTCCCACGGGCCAGCCTTTAGAGGTGGCGTGGTGGACCTGGGTGTTGATTTGTCCAGATCAGGTGGGAGCGTAGAGCCCTGATTGGATGATACATCGGGATCCCGAGTCACCACACGGGACCGATGGGCCAACGTCAAGGTTATGAAGACTGACGGCTCCCAAACCCTAGTCGCGACCAGGCTAAGTCGGGGAGAGTTTTCAGGCTATGGATTTGAGAATGGTTTTATATTATCAGTCATTTTGACATTGATTTATGATGAGTTTATGTTTCAAAAGTTCTTTAAAGACGTATTTTGCTAGAATTCTGTTATTTTGGAAAAGTTGGAAAATTATTTGAGAAGTTGGTATTTATATACTTTATATACACTGTATTTTAGTATTTGAAATTATTAAGCCACTACCGACCAACCGAATGTGTCTGTGAGATCTGCAGGAGCGTGACCTTAGATCACTCGGATCGAGTATAGAGCTAGTCGGGGTTGAGTCCGAGGATCGCAGTGGGTCCCTCTTTCTTTCTTTCTTGTTATTGGTGTCATGATCTCTGTAGCAGTTGTACCCGCAAATTAGAGTGATTATATTTATTGTATTTATGTATTTGAACATGTACTTGGTGAAAAAAATTGTAAATTGTGATTTGTAGGTCCCCGATTTTGTTTAAAAACAGGGTTAGTCGGGCTTTCCAGCTTAAAAGGGAATTTTTAACTGATGGGTGCCACATTTACCTCGGTAGAAAGGGTGGGTGTGACAACTGATGTGGTGGCAAGCTCAAGCTCAACAATATTATGCCCTCATCTTACATAGGTTTCGATCTTCTCCCAGAAACGAGAACCTTACAGAAAGGACCGGTACTGACAGGCCAAGAAGCCCTTGGTAATTCGGTGCATTTTAGCTTGGAGGTGCATTTTAGTTTGGAATGATTTCATCAGTGAATGAACCAGTGATTTTGTGTTATTAATCAAGTAAAAAAACACTTCTTTGAATGTTGCTATTGAGTGGTAAGATTAGTAGTTTTGCATTTGCACAAGTTAATTTACAAGCATTACTTGCCTTTGAAAAGTACACACCCATGCAATTTTCTGAAATTCGAGAAGAACTTTTCTCAGAAAAACCAAAGTATAAGGAGGAGGTCATGGGTTCAAATCCCTCCCCCGATAGTACTATTCACTATACTGTTCATACACTGTTCACCCAGGATTCTTATTCTATTCTCATATCGTACATATATCGTACATCCGGGTTCCAAGATCGCTCTAGATCTGCTTTATATTCATATAAAAAGCGACGCTTTGTCGCCTATTATTCAAAACCAGGAAGGTAGTTTCTCTACTGCTTCATCTTTTAAAAATCAATCCAAACCCTCTCAAATGGTTCTTGGAGTATTATTTTTCTATAATATATATGAAATAAGTACTTCTAGATGGAGATATCAATCCATATGGGCTTGGTCGATGAAAGCTTTTAGTTATCTGGAGAAATAAGAATTCATTGTGAATGTTGTGCAACAAGAATTCGAATATACACAAATCCACTCTTGTCTCCCAGTTATCTCATATTTATTTGTTGAAAATTGAAATAAACATGAGTGTATTAAAGTAGAGATCATGAGTGTACATAAATAATTGATATGCATGAGTGTGCTTATTTCTGTAAACTGTAAATTGTACAAGCTAAATGGAAAGCAGGGAAATTTTGTCATGGTGATGCAAGTGACAGTTTAATTGTTGGAGGTGGTAGAGAATACTCAGGTGGGGAGATTGAATTTCTGGAACAGTTAGAGCTGAAGGAGATGGGCTGCCATCACCATACCTTTTGCCATCAATACCATATGGAGGGGTGGCCACATCTCCCTTAGAATGCGGTCTTTTGACTGCCTTGAGGTGGAGGAGGAGGGTATAGTTTCCTGTCTCCTAATGCAACTTTGTTGATTAGATCTTGTTGATGCACCACTCTAATCAGTTTCCTGTTGGAGTTCAAGGAGTCATGATGCACTTGAGCCTCACTAGTTGTCCAGTGGCTGTGGAGAATCAGCAATCCTAAGACAAGCAGCTTCTTGATGAGCTGCATAGTCTCCATTGCATTGCCTTCTTTCCCTTTTGTTTTCAGGATTTTATATAAATACATTCTTGTCCTGTAGAGAGGAATATGGTAGGATGGTTCAAGTCCAGCTGATAAGCCCTTGCAGAGTCTTCAATGAGTCTACTTCCATATATGGTACTTTCTTTGCTACCAAACTTGTTATTGATTGCAGCTGTAGAATTTTAGCTTCAGTTTACATAGCTTTAATGGAATGTATTGTCTTCATGCAATTAGAAGGATAGAACTACTTGATTCAGATCTAAAAAAATATCTGCAGAATTATTTTTTTCCTATTTCCACAAACATGTTTCATTACCAAAATTGGTAATGTGAAAAATTAAAAAAATCTTGGGATGAATAATAATTTGCCAGGTTGCCAAGTCAAATGAAGCTCAAATTCCTCAAAACTGTTTTTGAGGAAAAATTTTTAATCTCAAAAAATTATAGTTTATTATTTTGATTAAATCTCTAAGAATATTTCTACTGCAAGAGAGAATTGTGTTGGGTTCTCTTCTCAACAGTTTTGGCTGGTGGAGAACATTACACTTAATAATGGGTTGGAAAGAGTTGGTCGTTAAACATTTTACATGTTTACTTCTAACATGTGTTGTTTGCATTCTTGTTGGGATGATTTGTCTTCTCTAGTAATGCAAATAGTTCTTTATTTTGATGTTGTATTTTAATTGTTTCTTTAAGTTGATGAATTGGTTTGGTTTAATTTGCTATTATTCCTAGCATTTTGGTTGAAAACTTTTGTTTCTCAGTGACAATTTAGTTTTTAATTCAGTGACATTTTAGTGAGGAATAATCCACTAGTGAATGAACCAGTGACTGAGTGCTGTTAATCAGGGCCATTTGGATTGGCTTAGAAAAAACACTTCTTTAGAGTTCTCATTAAGTTTTTCTCTCTTAGCAGTTTTGCATTTGCAAACACTACTTGCATCTGAAAAATAATCACACCCATGTAATTTTTTTGAAATTTGAGAAGCAATTTTCTCACAAGAACCAGGAATGTAGTTTCTCTGCCTCTTTATCTTTTAGAAGTCAATCCAAACACTCTTAAATTGTTCATAGTTTTTTTTTAATATGTAAAATAAGTACTGCTAGATGGAGAAAAAAAATCCATATGGGATTGTTAGATGAAAACTTAAAGTTATTCGGAGAAATAAGAATTCCCTGTGAATGTTGTATTGCATTGCTTGCTTTTCCTTTTGTTTTCAAGGGTTTTTATAATTCTAGCCACCGTAGAGAGTGTTGTATATGGCTCATATACAGGTGAAGGGGCAGATGCTAGAGCCGAGCGACAGCATCTGCCCACTGGGGGAGGCGACAAGATGGGCTGGGGTATGGTATATGGGTATTTTGGTAAATTGCACCGAGTAGAGTTTATATATATATTCATATAATATGTAATCCTAGTTAACTCTAATAAGAGAATTGACAGCCGCTCCTCCCCCGATGATGTAAGCATATTCTGTTGAACCTCGTTAAATTTTGTGTCTTTGTGAAATTGATTTCGGGTTTTCCTATTGATTATTGTTCTATTTCTCAACGGAGAGGATAGTAGAATGGCGCAAGTCCAGCTAATAAGCCCTTGCTTGCAGAAGTCTTCAATGAGTATTTTGCTGCCAAACTTGTTATTGATTGCAGCTGAAGAATTTTAGCTTCAGTTTACATAGCTTTAATGGAATCTATTGACTTAATGCAATTAGAAACTTTGGAAATTTCTGCAGAATTGCTTCCACCAATGTGTTTCATGACCAAAACTAAAAATGTGAAAATTAGGAACTTTGGGGTGAATGATAATCTGTCAAGTTGTCAAGTCAAAGGATACTCAAAATTCCTCAAACTGTTTTTAGGAAAATTTCAATCTCAAACAATTACAGTTTATTATATTGATTACACTTCTATGAATATTTCTACTGGGAGGGAGAATTGTGTTGGCTTCTTCTCAATTAGGTTGCAGAATACCCTGTGAAATATAATTATGTACAGTTTATTTTTTTGATCACATCTCTATGAATATTACTACTAGAGCAGGAGTAGTATTCTCCACCTGACATGCTGGGCAAGTCTGTGGTGTCAGAAGATGTTTTTCGCCAGTCTAGCTGTTGTTTATTTTCTTTTTTATCTTCTTGTTATCTTTTGCTTTTGTTCGTCACCTATGGTGAGAGGATTTCTATGTTTTCTGTTCGTTTTTTTCAATAAAACTGTAGTTTATATATATTTATTTTAAAAAAAAAATTACTAGGAGAGTAATTGTATTGGCTTCTTCTTCATAGGTTGCAGAATATCCTGTAAAATAGATGAAAATAAAGAAGACACAAGCTACAAATAAAATTTATTGATGTTGGAGTTGATATTCTCGTCAAACATAAATCACACATATTTACAGTGGATTAGTGGGATAATAAATGGTTGGTGTGGGTTGGTTGTTCAGCAATTTACATCTTTACTTATAAGCACATGGGCTGCTAACATGTGATGTTTGCATTCTTATTCAACAATGAAAGCATATAGTTTACATCACTCTTCAATAAATTGCTATTCATAAGATCACCCTCTTCTTTGTCTTTGTTTGTGGACAAAGAGTTTGCTCTTTTTATGCAAAATGATGCTTGCTTCCTCTGCATCATCAGAACAGATTGACTAATTAATTTCAGTAAATGAAACTAAGATGTTGATGTGTTGATCACTATTTATTTATTTTATTTATTTTTATGGAGTATATCGAGCTATCACTACAAAAAAATTGTTATATAGTGACAGTCAAAAATCCGTCACTAAAACCTCATTTTCTGTCACTATAGCCATATTCATGCTATAGTGACAAATTTATAAACTCTATTGCAATAAGAAAATTTTTGTCAAATTATCCCTCGACGCTATAGGGTTTATATTGATAAAAATTAAGCTCTCGTTGCAATATCCCATCGCACATACCTGATAGAGAAAGAATATGTTGTTGTAACCTATATCTGACGTAAATGTCCGGCCACTTTATCCTTATTCTTAAATAATTCTAAAAGTTTTTACTGACGGATAATATCGTTAGTATAGCTATAGGGATGAAGTTTTTAAAAGTTTTTATTGATGGATAATACCGTCATTATATCTATAATGTTGAAATTTTTAAAATTTTTATTGATGTATCAATACCGTCGAGATAGCTTTTAGTGAAAAATTTTAGAAGTTTTTACTCGACATGATAATACCATCAATACATCTATGGGATGAATTTTTTATAAATTTTTACTAATGTATAACACCGTTACTATATCTCTATTTTAATATAAATTTTCAAAGCTTTTAGTGATGGATATGATGGTCTTTTTATCGATCACATAATACCATCATTATATCTCATACAATTATTTAATTTATAAAATAAGCACTTATACAAGAGAGACAAAAATAAAAACCACATATCTCACAGTTCTAACACCATTAGCAACCTCCAAAAATAATTAAATAATGAAACATGGATAGATATCAAAAAGCAATAAGCATATAGATCAAAAAGTCTCGTCAATTTACCAAAAGAGTTACAAAAAGACTCGATGATGAACCGAACACAAAACCATACACTTTTATAGAAAAGCTCACAAGCATCCAAAGTCAACTACCAAACGAACATAAACACTCTAATCCATAAAAGAACAATCTATGTAGGCATTGATCAGAACATCCTAGTAATCATGTGGAAAAATAAAACTCAAACAAGCATTAGAGGGAGGTAATTTTTTTCTCATTGTCGATTTCTTCCCTTTATTTCGAAAACTTGACCATGCTTTGTCCCAGTCTCTGGATGTCTCATCACCCGATCTGTAGGAATAAAATAAACATTCAAATTTGAGAGCTTGCAAAAATTCACCATATATGCAAAAAAGTTGAACATGCAATGGAATCAAATCCAGTTCATCTATAATAGAAGAGTTATTATAAGGTTTTGTTGACACTTTAAGAATAAATGATCTCTCTCTCTCCACATTACCATCTATTTAAAAACACTGCACAACAAAACCATCACAAACCATAAAAAATAGAATGCCATGAGAGATACCATAATAGTTCATATAAACATTTGTGAGAGGAGAAGTACAAGAATCAAATATGTTAAGTTCTGAAATACAAGCATTTCTCATCCTTCAGTGAAAACTAAAATTAATCAGCAAGGAAAAGTACTCAATTTCTATTCACATAACAACCCATCTAAAAGAAATACTCCATTCCATCACAAAAACAGTTACTATGAAATAAGAATACCGGGAGAAATAAGATTTCTCCTCATTAACACAAAACAAATAAGTAAATTTACCATTCAAGTAATCCGGACCAGAAACAAAGACATTGTGGAATAGAAATATCACTCTTCCTTTCAAGACAAAACACCAATAGAGATACCAAAAGTCCCAAAGAACCAAATTTTCCTATGAATATCGATATCTAAAATCGAAAACATTAATTTTTAAACTAGAAATAAATCTCTTCCTCCAAATTTTCCTATGAACTTAACATATTTTGTTTGCATGTTGACAAGTTATAAATTGAATTCTTACCTAACTTAAGAATGCAAGTATCTACTTCAAAAGAAGAACGATGAAGAAAATTGTTTTTATGCAACACTTAACCTTGCCTGCATGAATATACAAAGAGTGTTAGGTTTTTAGGTGACCCAACCTAAAAGATACTGCACATGATGTGTGGTTGCTCTGTTGATGTTGTGAACCCACAAACACACTTAGTGTGTTCAGCAATATCTTGAGAGCTGAACTTCCAAGTAAGTCTTTGTAAACTTCTTCTCATGATAAAGAAAAAAGTTATAAGAAGGATTATATCTTCTTCCATCTTTTGTATTCAACCTTGTTGATCATAGCATCAAACGCTAAAAAACATGATAGATGATATACTATTCTCAGTCTTAGTTCATCCGATTAAAAAGCCATAGGTATGTGCTTCATCATTGTATATGTTATTCGAGTCTCAGTTATTCCTCTCTTAGCTCTTATAGTTCCATCACTTGCACTTGCTACTTTTAATTATTATATGAAAGTTTTGTCATTTATGATAATGAAGAAAAAAGCAGTGTTTGTCTTTAATTATATACTAAATAAACTCTTGAAAAATGCCATGGATTCTTGATTAGGTACAAAAGAAATGTGAGGTTGAGATCGCTGGTGAAAAAGGAAAGGTTGTTGAGATAAGCGGGCAATGGAGGGGCAGAGAATCTGAATCAATGGATTGGAAAAGCAGGCCGCTGGTGGGAGCATGGATATGTTAGACGATCGAGCTGCCAGAGGATGCGAATTGGAAGAAGATAGAGGCATACATTGATGATGAGAACCTTCTTCAGATAAAAATACCAAAGAATAATTCAGACTCTAATGCTCTTCAAACCAGTGCTGTGGAGCCTAAGGAATCTGAATTTGTATGAATCATGGCAAGCATTGAAATTTCACTATAAAAATTACTTGAACACAAGGATACTACTTCATAACATATGTACTAAATAATACTAAACCTTTACTATAAGCCTCTGAATCTCTTTGTCATGGATGATGGACATAAAAAGGTGTACTTGGTGTTGGCAATTACCATACAGTACAAAAATGCATGGTGAAAATTGTTTGAAGAACACCTGTTTTCTATCCTTCTTAATAAGAATGTAAACCGAAGAACACTAGTTAAACAGAAATAGAGAACCAAGAAGAAAGAATTTCCAAAGATTAAGAGAATGGCATCTTAATCAAATCTGCAACTTGAGAAGCATTAATCAGAATCGAACATTTTATCTATTGATTCTCGGCACATTTAATGACCCATTTGAAGGGACAACACCAACACAATTGTAGAATTAGACATATTGATTGTTCAAATGGGAAATTAGATTTTTCACCTCTAGTTGCATTATTAGAATTCTAATTATACAAAAAGAAACCAATCGAAGGGATAAGGCCAACCAAAAAATTGATGGAGACTGACACTATATCAGATAAAGTTCTTCAAGATGCACAAATCTGGATCACTGGAATGGTTGTGTCTGATAAACGCATTTGACTTTTATATAGAGAGACGTAAATCATGGTAGAAAGGAAACATTCTCTTTCAGGATCATCCAGAACTTTTGCAAGGTGGAACCACAAGGAGAGCATCAACAAAAAAAAAGCACAAAATGTCACGCTAAAGCTGGTTGATGATAGTTTGTTACACAAAAGAGAAGTGTAAGTAAAATAGTATTGACATGAAGTCACTACATGAAAGAAAATAGAATTTCAAAACATCACTATGACAATGTCCTTAATAATCCCATGAGACAGATTCCAGTCCCTTGTATTTCTTCAAAAATTCAGCATAAGATAAAGTAGCTGAAATATCAATGGCCATTCAACTTTTGAATGTCTCCCTTATCCAAAGTAACTGTTTTTGCTACTACGACCAAACTGTGGATTTGGATTAACATGAAAAGCATGTTTGAGGCTTTATTTCCAATAAGAAGCACTCAAATGTTTTTAACAGTTTGGTATATTGGACTTAAGTGGAAATTGAGAAATTGTGCACTTAGTTCAAACAATCTTCAAGTCCTTGATAAGAATCTAGTTTCTCAATTATTTGTCTTTGGAAATCCATCCAGCAATTTACATTGTTGTGTTTCCAACAACTCCAGGTAATGCAAGTAGGGAGAATCTCTTACAGTATTGTTAATTATCATGGAGTGTTGAAGAGGTATCAGTGACAGTCCTTCATATGTCTGAGTCTACCATTCTTTGTTTAGTTAATGCAACAAGTTATTCTTTGATGAACAGTAAGGAAAAAGGACATGTTTTTTGGTGCTTTCTTTTCAGTCTGATAAAATTCTGGTTTCCCAATCATTGTGTTTAGGAAAATCCATTGGACAACATGCTGTTGCTTGAATGTCTTGGGATGAAAATTTCCAATTACTCCAAACTAAAATATTGTGACAAGTATATTCTCTTAACAGTATTGTTAATCATTGGAATGTTGAAGAGGTGGGTATAATTCTACCATGACATCAACAAGGATGGTTGAAGCTAAGAAAATCAAGCATGAAACAACATATCATTACCATATTAGCAAAAAGTCAAGCATGAAACAAGTTCATCATTTCTAGCATCGTATCAACAGATTTTTAATCTTAAGAAAATACAGGTAAGAAGAGAATAAATCTAAGAAAAATCAACATATCATTACCATATTAGCAAAAAGTCAATTCACAAATTGGTCATAATCCTTACCACATTCTTCAAAATCACTAGATAGCTTGATAGAAATCACCCATACAATAAGAAAAATGTCGGTACTCCATTAGTAAACAACTCACAATTGATGATTGCAGGCAGCTCACTCAAACCAACAATCCTATACTCTGTGTTTGAAGAAGGAGCTTTTATCCTTAAATTCTTCAAAGATCCGCTTTTGCCTATCAATCCGGAAAAATGATCATTAGGTAAAAATGTCGAGATCGGAACAAATAGCAGATTTAACCCAATTTCAACTTACTTTTGACCAATCAATTTGAGAAAGTCTATAATCGGGCCAGGTCCTACTATAGTTGTGGTTGAGACATCTGCAAACAAAAGTTAAAGCAATTGATATATAAAATACAACACACATCAAACCACTGCAGATGCGCCATGCGCCCACCCTCCCCGCCACCACCCTACAAACCACCATCACCCTCTTCACCCCTCAAAAACCCAAACTCCTCCTACAACTCCTCCAAAGAACGCCTGCAGTGCTC
Organism: Dioscorea cayenensis subsp. rotundata; assembly: GCF_009730915.1. Lineage (NCBI taxonomy): Eukaryota > Viridiplantae > Streptophyta > Magnoliopsida > Dioscoreales > Dioscoreaceae > Dioscorea > Dioscorea cayenensis. Next base: position 1,256,325 of record NC_052484.1, read on the forward strand.
CCCAACTCGTCGGAATCCCTCCAAGTAGGCGTGCTTCCTCGAAAAACTAACACCGACAATCCCACAAGCATCGCTGCATCGGGCTCCCCGCACACCCCCACTATCCACATCGAGCACAACACCGCCGAATTGAGAACTAGAGTTTGCAGAGTAAAAATAGAAGATTCAAAGACATACCGCAAAAACACTAAATGTCAATATAACAAAAAGAGGGGCAGCATTTAACTCGGCTGAGTATGATATTTTTATCCAAACAACAAAAACAAAGTTCTGTTCAAGTTACACACCTTATATCCACATTTGCAAGGTTTCAGTTGTTGGTCAGTGAGGTCCATCTCCTCCGCACAGAGGGGGCACGCCCTCCTCTCCATCATCACTCATGGTCGTCCCTTCAATACAGTTTAAATTTCAAAGTCTAAACGCATAATGCACGAAAACCACTACAACAATTCCACGCCTACAACTCAACCAATTCATAGGACACTCCATGACCCGGAGCGAATGAAAACCCTAAATTTTCAAGCACAACAACAAAAATCCATCCCAAAACGCCCTAAAAAAATTTCCATTTTTCAACAAATCCAAACAATCCAGTCCCCGGGCTACAAGATCTTCACAATTACTAAAATCAATCTTTAAGAGAGAGAAGAACCCCTATGCAACACATGAAAAATCTCCAAGAAGGGCAAAAGATAAAAACCCCGAAAAAGAAAAAATCAAGATCCAAATCAAAACAACAAAAATTCAACCTAAAAACTCAAAAAAATAAAAAAAATCCAGCAAGAAACATCACTATTCATAGCCCATCAAAAAGGGGATCGATAAGACGAGACCGGTTGATCTAGGGCTAGAAACACGCCTAGAATCAACACCCGATAGAGCAATCGTGAGATCGGGGATTTAGGGCTTACATTGGCGGGATCGTGAGGGCGGTGAGGGCGGAGCAAGAGAGCCGAGAGCACCGGGAAGAACCAGGGGTCGAGGAACCAACCAAGTCCTCTCGTCTTCCCACTACCGCCATCACTCACTCTCTCTCTCTCTCCATCCCTCAACAACCATCACTACCGGCCTCCTCACTCCATCCCTCAACCACCATCACTACCGGCCTCCTCATCTCCATCTTTCTCTCGCTCTCTCTCTCTCTCTCCATCCCTCAACAACCATCACTACCGGCTTCCTCACTCCATCCCTCAACCACCATCACTACCGGCCTCTTCATCTCCATCTTCACTGCCCTAAACCACTACTCTCACCGGATAGAAATGCCCTAGCTAATGGAGTATGAGGATTTATACCTAGATTTTGATTGTCCGGCCGTGACGGAGTTTTCCGAAGACCTTCGTTCGCGCTTGATTCCGATTTTGATTGGTGCATGTGAAACTCTTTTTGGGGTATCAAATGACAAAGAGAGAGAGAGAGAAAGAGAGGAATTACTTACAATGTCCTCTCACCTACCTCTCTGCCTCTGCTATTCCATTTTCCAACTCCCTCCTCATTTTTTAACTTTCAAAATTTTTGGTTCTGTTTTCAAGCTTTGTGCTGGCAAAGTACTACTTCTTTCAATTGTCTTTTATTATTATTATTATTATTATGTGCAATTTCTATTTGTAATTAAACTGCATCATCAATGGCAGAGATTCCATAAAGTAATAATTTTATCATCAATTTGGTCAATAGATCCAAAAAGAGTACAAAGTGAAAGGGTGGATATATGATGATGGAATTAATTATATATATATATTTAATCTCTAAATTTGGTATGTATCCATCTAAAATATATTTTGATTAACTCAACAATAAAGTTATTGACATTACGAAAAAATTGAAAGTTTGGTTTTTTCCGGTGCATGATTGTGATGGGGTGTATTTGTGCTTTGATACTTTGTCCATATTGGAAAAAAAAACAATAATTGAGTTAAAAATTCATTTAATAATTTTGAAAAATTTATTTATTTTTTCTTAAAAAAGAGAAGTTGAGAGAGAAAGACAGCGATGATTTTTTTATATATATATAAATATGTTAATATACAGTGAGTTGTTGAAGAATTATTTAGACATTTTTTTAATATGTTAAACCATTAAAAGATTAGGGTAAATTTCGATGTTAAATAACTAGATTTATAAATTTTAATGAATTATTAAAATAATTGTACATGTAACACATTCAATTTTTAAAACAAATATAATATATATTGTCTAAAACATAACTTTTATAATAATTAATATTATTAGTAAAATAACAATTAAAAAATTATTTTCATATATTTTAATAAAATATATTTTTAATATAACTACATATATTTTTAAACATAACTATTAGCAAAATGTCCAATTTATTCCGATATTTATAAATTTTTTTATTAGGATGAACCATTTTATAGTTTACACATTTGACCAGTCACTATATATAATAATCAATATATGAATATTTATACCAATAGGAAAAATAAAGTGTCATTAAATGTTTAATTTCTTCTAACAGTTATAAAATTTCGTTAGTATAAATAGTCTATACCTACAAAATTTGACCGTCATTATAGATAAGCATTGATATTAGCTATACTAATGGAAGAATATGCATTTGTAAATATTTGATTTATTCAGATAGTCAAAAAATTAGTGTTGGTATAAAATTCACATAGAATATTTTCTCTATTCGACAATTTTAAATTATTATTGGTATCTATAGCTACGAATTTGATCATCACTATAGATATATATAGTTATGGAATTTGATCGTCACTATAGGTAATAGGCATACTATAATATAGCTATAATCGACGTAACTCAAATCCGTCAAGAAATATCTAGTATTATTGGTAAAAATAGTCTATAGCTACGGAATTTGACCGTCACTATAGATAAAAGTCAGAATACAATAATACTATACTAACGGAGCGAAATTCGTCAGTAGATATCTTATTTATTCTGACAGTTCTAAAGTATTGTTTGTAAAAACAGTTTATAGCTATAAAATTTGACCGTCACTATAGATAAGTGTCGGTATATGGCAATTTTTTTGTAGTGTATGGTTACAGCTAATAACATGTCATATTGTTTACATTAATATGCATTTTACTTGAAATTATTTCCATTTGCACAAGAATGAGTTATGCCAATATTTATTGAGTATAGCATTCACATTGGTTGTAAACCATTTGCAAGTTGCTTTGATAAGCATGATCTTTTTCAAAAGTCTATGTGACTTTTCATTATTTTGTTTTTATTTTTTTGACAAATGATGACAAACTATAGGGATGAACAGCAATGGGATGGATATAACACGTCAAAGAAATATGAAGGTATGAAGATGCATCAATTATGATAGGTTAATGAGGATTGATCATATGGGATGAATTAACATATTAGACAATAAAGACCTATCACGTAGCGATATATTAAAAATCATATATAATTTCACAATAATAAATTTTTTTCATCAATACAATTTTGAGGGATGAAAAAAATGACTCTTTCACGAAAGACTAATACTAGAACTTAATAAATAATAAATAAACAATACTATGCAAGAGAATCTCTCTCACAATCTCAATCTAAATACATTTTTTTAGTCCAGTTCTTTTATTTTTAAATCTTTCTTATTAACCCAACCATTATATAGTTTTTTTTAACTCTAAAAATACCATACAAGGAGAAAAACTTATTTAGTCCCATCCATCCACTTGGATCTGATCATGTCAAAATCCCCATGTATCTCATCCAAACAAGATCTAACTTTCTTTCTTTAAAAATTTGAAACCTTAACTTTCTCTTTCTAAGTTAAAAAGGACGAGATCCACCTCATCGTCCATGTAGCCGTAGCTAATTAACGGTGGTGAATGAGCATGTGATAGAGATGCTAAGGTTGCTAGTGGTAGCCATATTGGTTACAGATATATCTATTTTGAGTGGGTTAAAATTCAAACTTATCTTCTTATATGTTTTACACAAAAAATTATAAGGTCAATTGGTTCATGGTAATGATATATTAATATTTAATGAGATTACCATAGCAGTGAGATTAAAAATATTATGATAATTTATAATAATCATGTTTGATTTGGAACTTATATTACATAGTAATCCAATATAGCCATATGTTTTAGTGATAATGGGATTACTAAATTTTTTATTAATATCCTAAAGTTAGTAATTACATATTATTATCAATATTACCACTGCCATCAATTCAAATATAGTAATCTTTTTAGATTATCACATGAACAGCTCTTATATGTCAAACACATCAAGATATAATTGGCATTTTTTTCTCTTTTTTTGTTAAGAAAGTGTGATCAAGAAGAAAAATAGTCAACCATTGAATAGCCCAATGGTATGACACCAAAGTATAAGGAGGAGGTCATGGGTTCAAATCCCTCCCCCGACAGTACTGTTCACCGTATTGTTCATATACTGTTTACCCGGTTTTATTATACTATTTTCATACTGTATATATATTGTACATCCGGGTTCCAGTACTGTTTGACGCTTGTCGTTTATTATTTAAAAAAAAAAAAATAGAAAATGTGACATTGATGTTAGCCGCCATCCACGTCATGGATGATGGAAAGCCAGTCCATATGTGTGTATATATATAGCATTACCATTCAAACATGAATCCTCCATTAGCTCTTCTTCTCCTCCTCTTCTTCTTCTCCTTCTCAGCAGCCAATGGCAATCTCCAAGAAGCAACCACCAGCAATGTCAGCTATGATCCGTCTGGCTGACAAGCACGACGTGCCGCACATCCTACGCTTAATCCATCAAATGGCAGTATTCCAGCACCAAACCCATCTCTTCTCCGCCACCGAACACTCCCTCTCCGCCACCCTCTTCCCCTCCAACCCCTTCCCTCCTTTCCTCTCCTTCACCGTTCTCATCCTCGAGCTATCTCCATCTCTGTCACCACCGGCTCCCTGATGGATCTCTATGCTGATGTAGAATACAAGATAAATAACCAGTTCTTCAATCTGAGATGAAACAAGGATGCACACACTCACACAATTGAAATGAAGAGAAAGCCTTTTTGAGTATTAGCAAGATCACCCCTTGAATTCATTCAACAAACTGAATATAAAGTTACATAATTATGAGTGCCAGTCAAGCATCTCACAAGATACATAATAACACAACAAACATCAAACAGTAATGATTCAGAGTAAGCCAATCCAAATAGCATACAAACAACACAAACATATAATAGAGCAAAGTTGCTTCAACTGTTCTTCAGACTTCTCAACAGAGACCAGCACTTAATTCCCGCCAATTCTCTGATCAAACACCCAACATATTCCCGCCAATCCTCTAATCAAACACCAACATGCTCCCCTTGATCAGAGCTTTCACAAACACCCAGGGCATGCCGAAAATACACAAACTTTTGATATGATAAAGCCTTGGTAAATATATCAGCCAGCTGTTCATTGGTTCCACAATGAATTAGATTAATTTGATCATCTTTTACTAGATCTCTGATGAAGTGATAACGGGTGTCAATATGTTTTGTTCTTCCATGATGTATTGGGTTTCTAGCAATTTGAATGGCTGATTTGCTGTCACAGTATATAACCGATGCACTTGTTTGTTTCTCATACAGATCAATCATTAACCTTCTCAACCAAACTGCTTCACAGGCTGCAGAGGTGAGTGCAATGTACTCAGCTTCAGTACTAGAAAGTGCAGCGATGGTTTGCTTCTTCGAGCTCCAAGCAATGACAGCTGATCCAAGAGAGAAACACCAGCCTGAAGTGCTTCGCCTGTCATCAATGGATCCACCCCAATCACTGTCCGAGTGGCCTTGCAATTCCAAACCATCTATTGTTTTATAGAATAAGCCATAATTCAGAGTGCCTTTCACATACCTGAGTATTCTCTTTAATGCACCATAATGATGAGAAGAAGGAGAGCTCATGAATCGTGACACAGTGGACACAGCAAACATGAGGTCTGGTCTAGTATGAGTGAGATAGAGCAGACCACCCACTATTCTTCTGTATTTTGTGGAACAGACATTCTCAGAATCATCATGTAATTGAAGATGCTCATTTGTATTCATTGGAGTTGTAGCTGAGTTGCAATTTTCCATTCCAAACTTGTTTAACAGATTAACTGCATATTTGTGCTGAGACACAAAGAGACCATCATTCAATTTCTTTACTTCTAATCCGAGAATGTACTTTAACTCCCCAAGATCAGACATTTCAAATGTCTTCATCATCTCCTCTTTGAATTCTTTCAACATTACTTCAGAAGAACTCGTATAGACGATGTCATCAACATACAAACACAACATTAACATTTCACCGCCTCCTTGTCGCTTTTTTTATAGATCGTAGGGCTGATTTTTCACTTCTCTCAAAGCCTAATTGAATGAAATGTGAATCAATACGACTGTACCATGTTCTGGGGGCTTGGCGAAGACCGTAAAGAGCTTTTCTAAGCTTGAGCACCTGATTTTCTTTTCCTCCAATGATAAAACCTTCCGGTTGTTTAACAAAGACCTCTTCCTTTAGTTCTCCATTCAAGAAGGCAGTCTTGACATCCAGTTGAAGGAGCTTCCATCTTCGCTGAGCTCCAATAGCAAGAAACAGACGTACAGTCTCCATTCGAGCAACGAGAGAGAAGATCTTGTCAAAGTCTTCACCTTCCCGTTGAGCATAGCCTTTCGCAACAATGCGAGCTTTTCTCCTCAACAAGGACCCGTCAGGATTGAACTTCGATTTGAATACCCACTTTAGACCGATTGCCTTCTTGTTTTCAGGTAAGGTCATCAACTCCCATGTTTTGTTCTTGTGAATGGCCATCATCTCTTCTTTCATGGTTGCAATCCACTCAAGACTTGCTTTTGCATCATCATTTGTCACTGGGTCTGCAGTGATTAATGCAAAAGAACATTAAGAGTAAACATCAGAGAGATTTTTATACCTCACCGGAGCTCCGCCGTTACTGGTTGTTTCCGATGAGAGGGTTGGAGACGAAGCATCAAGAGGGTGATGAATCTCAGTCCGTTGATTTATTATTTCCAACGGTGAGGATTCATCTGCTTGATCTCGCTCCATGTCACCAAATGGCACACAAGTTGAGGTTGCTGAGTTGGAGGGCAAGGACCAATCCCAGCGTTTATTCTCAAAAAAGTGAAGATTCCTGCTGATGTGTACACGCTTCGTATCCGGATCCAGCACCCGATAGGCCCTTGAATCTCTGCAGTAGCCAATGAAAACGCACGGAGATGACTTGGCAACAAGTTTGGTTCTTTGACTGGAGTCAATCAGTCTGTGTGTGAGGCATCCGAACACTTTGAGAAAGTTTACTCTGGGCTTTGACCCAGTCAAGGCTTCAAACAGGGTTTGACCCTCCACCGCCGAGTCAACGAGCGATTAACAAGGAAAACAGCAGTCGCTACCGCTTCTCCCCATAACTCCGGTGGCATTCCGGCATCTAGTAGCATGGTTCGTGCCATCTCGAGAATCGTTCTATTTTTTTCCTCTCCGCGACGCCTGCTGGGGCGACCTTGGAGCGGTGAGCTGATGAAAAATCCCATTGAGGTTGCAAAAATCCTTGAATTCTTTAGACATGAATTCTCCACCCTGTCGATCCGTAGAGCTTTTTACGGGTAAAGAGAGCTGCTTCTCAACTAAGGATTTGAATGTTCCGAAGTGATGCAACGCTTCTGATTTCATCTTCAGAAAGTATGGCCAACAATACCTGGAGTAATCATCAGTTAAGAGCATGAAATAAAGATTACCTCCAATAGTTGGTGTCTTCATTGGTCCAACAAGATCACCATGGATCAACTCAAGTGGAAAACTTGCACGAGTGGCCACACCTCTAGGAAACTCTTTTCTGGTTTGTTTTCCAAAGGAACAAGCTTCACATGGATCAATATCAGCAATTGGTGACAATCCTATCACCAACTCCTCTTCATGAAGTCGCTTCAGTGTCTTTAAGTTAACATGACCATACCTCTTGTGCCAGAGTTGTGATGTATCATCATGTGCTGTGAGAGCATAGCTCACATTCTCAGCAGCTAATGGGAAGAGTCTTTGCTTTGTCATGTGTACCTGTGCTACAATACCTCTTGAGTTTGTCTCACTGATAGTGCAAGTTCCTTTTGAAAAGTTCACATCATAATCGGTATCCATCAGTTGTCCCACACTTAACAGATTATGAGTTAAGTTGGGCACTAATTGGACCTTTGTGAGAGTAATCTGTCTCCCCGAACTTGCACCCAGAGGAATAGAACCAACACCTTCAACTTGAAGAGGTTTCCCATCTCCAAGCCTGATAATCTTGTTTTCTGTTGATTCAAAAGACTGAAACAAAGCTTTCTCACCTGTCATATGGTTTGAACACCCGCTGTCTATGAGCCATGTTCCTCCATTTTTATTCACAGCATCATCACCAATGGCCATGAATACCACTCCTTCTCCATCTTTGTCTTTGCTTTCTTCTGCAACATTAGCCTCCTTGTTTCTATACCAGCATTGAGCCTTTACATGCCCAAATTTCTTGCAAATGAAACATTGAACTCCTTTGTACTGCCTTGTATAGTTGCTTGAACTTCCAACTTCTGTGATTGAGCGTCCACCGGTTGTGTTTCTTCCTCGTCCTCTTGATCTTCCTCTGAAGAAACCTCGGCCTCTACCTCTCCCTCTGTTGCTTTGATCTCCAAATTGAGAACTTTTAACATGGAGAGCTTTCTCTTCTTCTGGTTCACTTGAGATATCAAGGATGGATTCATGATTTCTCAATGAACCACTGAGTTCATCAATGCTAAGAGTACTCAGATTCTTAGCTTCAATGATAGAATGTATTACTTGTGAGAACCTAGGGGTGAGGCTTCTCACTATCTTGCTTACAACAGCCTTTTGTGGGAGTGTTTCTCCCATCACTCGAATTTTATACACTACATCTAGCACTCTACTGATGTAGTCTTGAATCTTCTCTCCATTCTTCATCTTTAGAGCATCAAATTCTCTTTGAAGTGAGTGTAATTGAACTGTGAGATTCTCTGTGCTTCCTTGAAACTCCTTCTTGATGGTCTCCCAAGCATCCTTTGTCGTTTTGGCTTTAGTGATCCTGATGAGGATCCTCTTGTCAAGAGCTTGTTGAATGAGAAAGAGAGCCTTTGCATCTTTCTTCATGCTCTCGTTGATTCTATTCCCATCACCTTCTTCACTGAACCCTTTTTCAACTAGGTTCCATAGATCTTTAGACCGGAACATGGTCTTCATCATCAAGCTCCACAGATTATAATTTTCACCATCGAAGAGGGGGACTGATGGATCTCTAGAAGAAGAACTTGCCATCTCTGATACCACTGATGGATATCTATGCTGATGTAGAATACAAGATAAATAACCAGTTCTTCAATCTGAGATGAAACAAGGATGCACACACTCACACAATTGAAATGAAGAGAAAGCCTTTTTGAGTATTAGCAAGATCACCCCTTGAATTTATTCAACAAACTGAATATAAAGATACATAATTATGAGTGCCAGTCAAGCATCTCACAAGATACATAATAACACAACAAACATCAAACAGTAATGATTCAAAGTAAGCCAATCCAAATAGCATACAAACAACACAAACATATAATAGAGCAAAGTTGCTTCAACTGTTCTTCAGACTTCTCAACAGAGACCAGCACTTAATTCCCGCCAATTCTCTGATCAAACACCCAACATATTCCCGCCAATCCTCTGATCAAACACCA
>NC_052484.1:1267045-1334649 GCF_009730915.1 Dioscorea cayenensis subsp. rotundata
GGAGAAACAATGATCAAGAAATAACTATGAGTGGCTTTCGTAGGCATGTGCGTGCATAGTCACATGTTGACTTATGTTATATAGATATATTAGCATATATATTATTATGTTAGTATATAAGGATATATTAGCATATATTATTATGTTAGTATATAAGGATATATTAGCATATAATATATGCTAATAAGATTATCTCTCATCGAGTTGGATATGAGGTATATATATAACTCGTAGATTTTCTTATTGTTTTTCTTTCGAGACGAGCTTGAGAGTCTGTTCGCCCATCGCAGATATTCTTCATAGTGGATTTCAATTCCCACCCCCGTGGAGACGTAGGCAAGAGTGCCGAACTCCACGTAATTACCGTGGTCGGGTTTCAGTGTGTTTATCTTTCTTTCTCTATTATAGTCCTATCTTTGCATGTGTTTTGGAGACTAACCTCGAGACAGTTATCGACATCTACGCGTGTTAGTAGCTTCCGAAAGGGGTCTTAAGCGAAGCATTAAGTCCCCCAACAATTGGCATCGAGCTATTGGTTTATAGCTTTGGGTAAATTTCAGCACACGGTGTTCGACAAAATATTCCCCGAAAGATGTCTTCACTTGGTAATGCTAAGGTTGGGAAAGTATGAGATTGAGAAGTTCAATGGGAAGAACGATTTCTCCCTATCGGAAGATGCAAAACGAAGAATTTGTTGATATCACAAAAACTACACAAGGCACTTTTGGGGAAAGGAAAAGAAACCCAAAGAAACGAGGATGAAGATTGGGAAGATCTTTGATACGGAGGCACGCTGCATACTATTATTTTGTGTTTGATAGGGACGTCGCCTTCTTGGGTCGAATGACGAGGCGACAACTGGCTAGCGTGGTGGTTGAAAATTAGAGTCCAATTTCATGACCAAAACCTTGACAAATCGCGATCTACTTGAAGGCCAAGTCAGACACTTGCAAAATGGACGAAGGAACTTCAACCGGATCACATAAGCAAGTTTGAAAGGATAGTTTCAAATTTGAAGGATGTGGAGGTCAAAGTAGAGGATGAAGATCAAGCTATTCTTTTGCTACTTTTCTTTTGCCACCATCATTTGAGAACCTCTGTACAAACATTGATGCTTGCAGGGTGAGACACTCTCATGAACGACGTTAGAACATCACCTTATCCGATGATCTTCGAAGATGGCTACAGTGGAAGAGTGGACAAAGAGCAAGCACAAGGATTGTTTATAAGGGAAGGTCAAATGAAAGGGAAAGGTGCAAAAGAGGGAAATCAAGATCAAAAGTCAAGACCTATTGCAAAAAGTAGTATGCTACAATCATGAGAGCTTGGGCATTATAAGGCCGACTGCTCCAATAAGAAAGTAAATTGGAGGAAGAAGAACAACAAAAAAATAACAAGGGAAAAGTAGGTCAAAGAAGAAGCAAGTTATGCTTCAGATGAGGACAATGATGAATGCTTCATGGCCAATCAAGGTGAAGACATTTCTGGGAAAATGGATGCTCGATCTCGGTCTGCTCTTATCACATGTGTCCAAATAGGAAGTGGTTTACAACCCTATGAGAACATTGATGGTGGTAATGTATCGATGGGCAATGATCATACTTGCAAAAACAACTGGGCTTGGTCTCAATTAGAATCAAGATGCATGATGGGATTATCGTAACCCTTGACAAAATGTAAGGGCATGTTCCCAGATTTCGAGGAAGAACTTGATTTCACTTGGTGTATTGGAATCCAAAGGTGCAAGATTGTGGCCTACAAGGGAATTCTAAAAAGTTGTTCGAGGCTCCATGGTGGTGATGAAGGGTGTTTGTCATGGTAATCTATATGCTTTTGTTGGGTATGACAATCACAGATAATGCAGCAATTGGGATTTCCAAAAAGCAAGAACTCATCGGGATCAGTACTAAACTTTGGCACATGCTGCCTTGGACATATGTCGAAAAAGGGTTTAACTCCCTACTTGGAAAGGAAGGTTTGTTGAAGAACTTGAGAAACCTCGCATGGACTTTTTGTGAGCACTCGTGTGTATGGGAAGGCACACCGAGTCAAGTTCACCACAAGCAAGCACAAGAGTAGAAGACTATTAGACTATGTGCACACGGACGTATGGGGGCCTGCTTAAAGTTGCTTCAAAAAGGGGGTTCCGTATATTTTGTCTCATTTATTGATGATTACTCAAGATATGCTTGGGTATATTTTTCTCAAAACATAAGAATGAAGTATTTGAGACATTCAAGCGGTGGAGAGCAATGGTTGAGAACAGAACATGTAGAAAGTTGAAGACAATCAGGTCAGATAATGGTACAGAGTACACTGAAGGTGTCTTCAAGGAGTTTTGTGATCAAGAGGGTATTGTTCGACACTGGATAGTTAGGAATACACCACGCTAGTAATGGGGTTGCAGAGGTCGAACCGCATATTACTTGAGAGAGCAAGATGTATAAGATCTAATTCGGCTCGGGGCAGTAGAATGGTGGGCGTAATCAAGGGCAACAAAGATGCTATATAGTGAACAGTAGCTCCACATTCCACCCTCGATGGTGACACACCCCTACAGACTATGGTCGTGAGAACATGCAGACTATAATGTTCTTAGAATTTTTCTATCAGACAAACTTTTACTATCATGTGAAAGAGAATAAGCTTGATCCTAGAGCCAAGAAAGCAATTTTCTTGGGATATGCAAAGGAGTGAAAGGCTATCGCCTTTGGTGTATGGAAGATTCAAAGTTTATAATCGCCAGGATGTTACTTTTGATGAGAATTCCATATTAGCTTTGCCTAAAAGCTATGAAGCCTCTTGATGGTGATGGTGATGAGTTAACAACTAACACCCAAGTGGTGGAGATTGATGGATCTGAAGACCAACCATGCCCCAGCCATGTTCATGAGAATGTTGTTGTAAATGAACATAAGGAGGTTCATAAACATAATACACAAACACTACAAAGCAGTAGAAAATGTAGTCTTTGGCTACTACTAGGCCAAAGAGGCAAGTTAAAATGGTTCGAAGTTTGGGTCGATGAACCCTCCCAAACACTCATGGACATGTAAATTTGGTTGAGTATGCACTCTGGTGGAGAATGATGAGCTACCACTTTTAAGCAAGCTATCCAAGATGAGAATAGTGAGAGATGGTTGGTTGTAGAATGGAGGAAGAGATGGAATCTCTTCGAAAAACCAAACATGGGAAGTTGTCTCCGTTGCCCATTGGTAAGCATGCTATAGGTCGTAAGTGGGTGTACAAGAAAAAGGAAGATTCATCTAAATCTTGTGGCATGAAGGTACAAGGCAAGACTAGTTGTTAAGGGATTTGCATGCAGTAAAAGAAGGGTGGACTACAATGAGATATTTTTCTCCCGTAGCGAAGCACACCTCTATCCGCGTATTGTTGAGTTTGGTAGCTCATGGTGATCTTCACCGAACAACTTGATGTTAAGACGGCCTTCTTACATGGTGACTTAGATGAGGAAAATTTATATGCATCACCCTGAAGGGTACAAAACTCGAAGGAAAAGAGAATCAGTTTCGCTGCCTGAGGAAATCACTTTATGGTTTGAAGCAACGCCCTCGACAAAGCTGGTACAAGCGCTCGATACTTTTTATGCTCAAGAAGGGTTACTCCGTAGCAAGTATGATTGTTGTGTTTACTGTGAAGCTTTTGTGAGGATGCATATATCTATCTCCTATCAGTACGTGGATGACATGCTCATCGCTAGCAAGAGCAAGGTGGAGATAGATAGGTTAAAGTCTCAACTCAAGAAGGAGTTTCGAGATGAAGGATATGGGCGCCGCCAAGAAAAATACCGGGTATGGAGATCAAAAAGAGAGGTCAAGCCGTAAGCTATTTCTACATCGAAGGGTTACCTTGAGAAAGTAATATCACGGTTTGAAATGCAAGATGCTGTCGGGCTAGCGACTCCATCGGGCCCCACATTTTCGCCTCTAGTAAGCTATCTCCCACAATTGATGAAGAAAAAGAACACATGGCTCGTGTTCCTTATGCTTGTGCAGAGGCGCCTAATGTACGCGATGGTATGTACACGCCCGTATATTTCAGCTGCAACAAGCAGTGGTTAGCGATTCATGGCAACTCGGAAGGCTTTCACTCGGAAGCAGTGAAATGGATTCTCGAGGTACTTGAAGGGTACCATTAGCATGGGTTTGTGTTTTGGTGGAGAAAGATGTCGCTTGAGTGGGTTTGTGGACTCGGGATTATGCAAGTGATTCTAGACCGACGCTGCTCCACCACCGGTTATGTATTTTCGGATATTTGGTGCTCCAGCTTAGTCTGGCGATCGAGACTATAAGCCACAGTGGCACCATCTACCACAGAGGTCGAGTATACGGCCGCAAGGGCGTATGAGTGAAAGAAGCTTTGTGGTTATGGGGTTTGTTAGATGATTTGGGGATTGAGCAAGGCACGGTGGACTTGGGGTGTGACAATGTAGTGCAATTCATTTGGCTAGAAATCAGCGCACCATGCTCGTACTCAAGCATATCGATGTCCGGGATCATTTTGTGCGGGATGTAATAGAGGAAGGCTCTATCTCCTCATCAAGGTGCACACCAATGACAATCCCTCGCATATATTCACCAAAGTTATTCCAAGGAGCAAGTTTCAACATTGTTTGAACTTGCTCAATCTTGATTTATGCTAATAAGGGAATTTTTGGGGGTTGGGAATCGACTATTTGAGTTTGGTGAAGATGTTCTATCTTGATGGTCTCAAAGATGAAGAAATCCTTATTCGCTCCACATTTGGTATCAAATGAGAAACGAGGTGGAGAATTGTGAAGAGAAACAATGATAAGAAATAACTATGAGTGGCTTTTGTGGGCATGTGCGTGTTAGTCACATGTCGACTTATGTTATATAGATATATTAGCATATATATTATTATGTTAGTATATAAGGATATATTAGCATATATTATTATGTTAGTATATATGATATATTAGCATATAATATATGCTAATAAGATTATCTCCTCATCGAGTTGGATATGAGGTATATATAACTCGTGATTTTCTTATTGTTTTCTTCTCGAGACGAGCTTGAGAGTTGTTCAAGCTCATCGAGATATTCTTCATAGTGGATTTCAATTCCCCGACCCCGCGGAGACGTAGGGCAAGAGTGCCGAACCCACTGAATTACCGTGTCGTGGTTTGTGTGTGCTTATCTTTCTTTCTATTATAGTCCCTATCTTTGCATGTGTTTTTGGAGACTAACTCTGACAAAGTTATCGAGACATCTACGGTGTGTTAGTAGCTTCCCGAAAGGGTCTTAAGTGAAGCATTAAGTCCCCCAACGTATGAAGAATACACAGATACATGGATCATGCTACTAGATAATAAATGAACCAAAACAAGCTACACACACACAAATATAAATGTGAGGGTGATGCCCTAGGTAGAGTGTGATATATTTTAACACTACCTGAATATATATATATAATACGTGGTTATTTTTATATCTAATTACAAGATATAATATATTATTAATTTATTTGAGATGCTCCATTATTCTACCAACAATGGAAGGCTTAAATTCTAGTGCCACACTATTAATCACATCCCTAAGATTGACTTATATATTATACTTCCTACTGTGCTTTGTTGGTAACTCCTTATTTGATAGGTCTAGTCCATGAGACAAGATCTATTCTCCACTATAAAAATCTAAATTATAATAACTTGTCTCCTCTCATTTCTCCACCCACCATTTCTTGATTTTGACTTTGGTGGAATGCCCACTAATTAAAAATCACAATCACCTGAAATTTCGGGTTCTTCTCTTTCCTATAAATACTACACTTTCTTTACTCTTCCATTGTTGATTAACCTCCATTTCTCTCTCTCTCTCTCTCTCTCTCTCTCTCTCTCCAAATATTGAAAGATGAAGGGGATGGTTGTTATAATCTTAATGGTATTGTTAGCAAGTATGGCGGTGTTAAGCATGGAAGAGGAACAAGAAAAGCATAACTCAAGTGATCAAACAGATATAAACAACCATCATAGCATACCAAGGCCAGAGTTTGGTAGTTGGGATGATAACCAAAAACCAGCAAGATGCAAAACGCTGATCATCATGGTCAACCTAGCAATGAAATTAAGCACATACACCAAACAATGGCTAACAAAAAGCTTTGTAATATGCTCAACTTTTTTGTATATATATATATATAACTGTGGTGGTGCTTGGTTCTGTGATGTTAGCCGTTCTTGTGAATAAGAGATATTCATATCACCAGTGTTGCACTCTTTTCTCTCTTGTTATTAATTATTATTATCCTTCAAGGTTTGTGTACTTGAGATTTTTGTATCAATGAAAAGGTGTGAAATATATTATATATATACACAACTGCCTATTTTGTAGTCGGTGGATGAAAAACAATATGTAAAAGATTAGATATGTATATATATGTATGAATGTTGGATTAATTACTATACAATGGCTTATTGTGAAGTTGGTGAAGCCGGTGCGGTTGATGCATGGATAAAAACAAAAGTAAAATTAATTTGAAAAAAATTAGAAAACTTCAATAGTTGTAACCCTTTATACATATGCCCTTTGTACATATGCATGAGTGTTGAGACATGAAAAGATAATAGAAAACTAAGAAATTTTATGAATAAATTGCACCTCATTAATTAGTAAGTTATGAATAATTTTAATGCTGAATATTAGTAAAAAAACATAATATTCATTTGTTTCATTAATATTTAGATTTTTGTTTAGTAAACTTTGTTGTCTGTCTATTTTCTCAGAACAAGTTATTTAAAATGAATCAAATTAAGTCCTGCCTAGATTTTGTTATATCGAGTTCTTATAGATATGTGCGTGTGTGTGTGTACTATATTAAGATACTTAATCTCAAACTAGCTAGTTTATACAATTATAAAGTTCTGGTTATTACAAGTGATAATCCAGTTAAATGATTTAATTTTTTGTTTATGAAATATATAATATGTGACAAAGTGAAATGATTTTTAATTAATTTCTTGAGGATTGTTTATTAAGTTTTCATGTTAATAAAAAAAAGTTAATTTAAGAATCACTAATTTGTCTAGGTTTATCATGTAATACCTTTCTAGAGATTGAATTATTGACACAGTGAACATGACTTGTCCCCCTGATATGCAAACAATTATGTGGACTAATTAGGTGATTAAATGTCTTAATTAAATCATTCACCAAAATTAAAAGTTTGGTGGGGACCAGATTGTCCAAAAACTTGTAAGACATGGCTTTTTCTAGGTCTTCTTGTTTGACTTTTTCTTCATATAAGAGTTTTGAATTGAGAAAAACTTGTTTTGATTTTATTAGTTTAGGCTTTTGGTGTCATTGATTAAGTGTTAATCAGTGAAGGATGAGAAAATTATAAGATTGTAATTTACTCTCTTGTCTTTGTATAACTTTGTTTAATGAGAAAATATTATGTTTCTCAACAAAAAAATAAAAATAAAAAAATAAAAGTAAAAATAAAGAAATAAGAAGATAGTTAATTGAAACGTGCATGATTATTTTTAAAAGAAAAATGAGAGCGATGTTCATGACATAGTTAAGTCAATACAAAACTTATGCTCAATATACAAATAATATATATATATACTAGCAAAACCACTGTACAATATTACATGAAGTTATATACAAACTCTTGCATTGAGTACGTAACTCATGTTGATAACATACTTACGTTAATACAAAACTTATGCTCAATATACAAATAATATATATACTAGCAAACCACCGTACAATATTACAAGAAGTTAAATACAAACTCAAGCATTGAGTACGTATACAAATCACATTGAGTACGTAACTATGTTCATACCATACTTAAGTTAATACAAAAACTTATATATATGCTCAATATACAAACAATATACAAGCAAACCACCGTACAGTATTACAAGAAGTACTTATATACAAACTCATGCATTGAGTTCTTATACACCTTACTAAGTAAATTACATGCATGCATGCAGGCCCTTGTACTTGAGTACTATATACTATTTCAAACCCTAATTTATCTTCATGACCTAGTTCTTGCCATTACCATCTCCACCAGCTGGCTCATTACCAGGGGTTGTAGGCCAGTTGTTAAACTGATCTCTTGGTATGCTATGATGGTTATCAGTGTTACTCCCACTTGGATAACCTACTACACTTTGATCAACCTTTACATCTTCTTTGTTTGCATTCATTTCATCTATCTTCACAACCCTTGAGACAACAAGATGTGATTTCATGATCATCATAACAAGAAAAAGAAGCACAACCATTTCCATCTTCTTCTTTCCCATGATATATAAAACTTAATTTATATATAAATGTGTGTATATACCTGCAATGATATATATCAAAAAAAGCATTAATTAATCACCTTATATACTAAGAATTAAAACTAGGAAGGAATTAGAACTACAATTACCAAGAAAAGAGTGGTTATTGACAAGCAAATGACTTGGTTTTACTAAGGAGAAGGTAGGGTATATATAGATGGGAAATTAGTGGAAAGCATTAATGAGTTATGGATTCTCCACAAATGAGACAATACTCAGTGGGTGTACACTTATTATGATTTTAGTGATGACTTAATGGCATATTTTCATCCACATTTAGGTCTAGAAATTATAGGTTTTGAATCTTGTAAGCTAGTGATGTAAAACAACATTATCTTAGTGAATAATTTCTTAGATATTATCTTTTTGGTAACTTTTATGTAAATCTTGATTTTATAGACAAAAGAAACATCAAGAACATCAAATTTAAAATTAATGTAGATGTACATGAAGTGTTAAAAGGAAAGCGATTGTTTTTAATATGATCTATACTGTATTAATCAATACTCCTTAGCAATTAATACTCAAATACAGTTACTTTGTTGTGTTTCTTGTACAAAGTGTATATCTTAGATTTGATTGCCATTAATTTGTTCAAGATTAGGGTTAAGGGAAAAGTATCATTCTTCTTTAGACAAAGAAGTAGAATACATCGCCATGTATTCAACTTCAAGGCAGACACACACACACACATATGTACACACATGCGTATGCTTTTCACAAAATGAAGTTCATTGTATATATAAACATGATGCGACACTAGATTAAGTTTTAGGAAAAGAAATAAGTGATTTTAGTGAGTGAAAAGCTTTAATTCTTTTGAATAAAATGATAAAGTTGTCATTTTTAATAATCAAAATTGGAAATATGGAGAATTTGGAAAGAAAAAGATTATGTTTTTTCTAGTTGGCCACTTAGCAAGTGGAATTTTTATCCTTTATTTTTGAAGATCATATAATGATATTAAAGTGCAAGAAAAAGCCTTAGAATCTCAACTATACATATGAGCTTTTAAATTATAGGCTAAGGAATTATTTCACGAGAATTTATATATAACTATAATCTACTGTCCAAGTAATTCACAATTTATAAATCTCAAGACGAATGAGTTGACATTTATGGAATCAAGAAAAATTTATTGAGCACTACAATATTCAACTAATAAAGTTAATCCATGTTACTTCTTACGGGCATTCTCGTATATAAATTCATTGTTGCCTATTATTTTTTTATTATATAATTTTTTTATATTTATAATATGAGAGGCTAAACTTTTCTTAGTGCCCGGATAATGAATTTTTGAGATGATTTATATTTTTGATAATATTATATTAGCTATGAGTTGTTCTTGTGAATCTACCATGTTACTTCATGCTTGTATTTATTAATGTGAAGTTTCAAATACATATTTGATTTGAATCATTAGAATTGAGAAATCAATTATGCATAGATCACACATATGAGGTAGAGATTGAATGCACACCTAAAGATAGGGTGTATGGTGTTTAACTATATGAATTATGATTAAACTTAATAGAGGATTCACGTAATGTTTTAATACAATTGTAGGGAAATTAACATTGTTGTATGATATTAGGGCTTGATTTGCTAGATTTTTAGGTATTTCTTTGCTTATTTAGTTTAGGGCTTTAGCTAAAATCACTCAATTCCATTGGTTAGATAATTAAAAAAAACAGTTAGTACTAGGAGCACCGGTCCTCGTGAATTGGGAAAGAGGGTGAGGGCGAACCCACTAGAGACCCGAGGGGACATGCACAAGCCTCGGTGGAACAAGTGGGGGACGGGCCGCTCACATGGGCGCTGGAACCACTCCGTACACAACCACTATTCACAATTCCCGAAATGTGCTCTCGGTAAGAATCGAACTCCTCACCACTCGGTGAGAACTCTATCGACTGACCCGTGTACCAATAGACCCGAGGTCGTTGGCACGGTCCCCGTGGAATTTGACTACCCCTATGCTTAGGGTAACTTTACTACTTGAGCGACCCATATACTTGCGGCTTTTGTGCTCATAGTTACTATGTTCGCATACCACCTGCTCTGAAGATTAGGATGAGCCACTAGAGAGATTAAAAGAGTGTGAGCGAGAGAGTGGATATCGGGCAATCAAGAGAGATGGTGCTTGTAATCCTTGGAGAGGATGAGTATGAGACTTGTACCCATATTTGTTCTTCTCTTTTAATAGATTTGTCTCTAGGTTTTGCCCCTCTGTAGGCTATTGTTGAGACAAACTGGGCAAACAATCCTTGTGTCTCTTCTCTTGATTTTTGTGGTTTTGGTTGTGTATATGTGCTTGCATGAAATATTAAGTGATCATCGGCCCACAAGACCCCAGCTGAACTATCAAGAATCTCAAACATATGGGCTTTAATTTATGAACTAAATATTATTTCAAAAGAATTTATAATTATAATTAAATTTCCAAGTAATTCACAACTTATAAATCTCAAGTATAAGTTGACATTCATGCAACCAATCAAATTTACTTACTACAATATTGTTGAGCTAATAAAGTTAATTTGCTCCTTGTTCTTATTATAATTTCTCTTAATTAAGTCGTATGCATGTCATGTATTGTCTTATATGAATTCATTTCTGTGTTATATAAATAAGACATGCATATGTAATTAATCTCTAAAATATAAGTGATGCATGAATCAACTAAGTTAGTGCATACCCTTTTCTCATTGAATTTAAGATATCATAATAAAAATGTATAAAAAGAAGTTTTTTTATATGGCTGAATCTAATTAATTTTAATTAAGGGAGTGTAGAAATCAGTTGGTTGTACACTTCAAATTCAATGTCATATAAAGTGGGCCATACTCTTGTATATTCGGATTCAATATCTGTTTAGATCATGTTTATATTCATAGCTATGTGCCTATTATTCAAAAATTGGGCCATATATTTCAAACAAAACATGTGAATGAACTGAATCTGATTCCAAGTTCTTTTAATTTATACTTTGAACTTAATAATAAATTCAACTTCATTTAAAAAAAAAAATTAGTCGTTGAATAAAATTCAAATTAAGTGGTCTCAAACTTGCAACTAGTTTGATACCCTTGCACAGACTTTGTATTGGTACTACATACATTAATTTATACATGTATATATATATATGATCATCCGTATGTAATTCATTAGGGTACGTATATATAACATTGTTGAGATGATGGACAAATACTATTTGAATGATGTAAATAGTCAAATAAGGGTCCTTAATTTGTTCATCACCTAAAAATTTAGTACACAATGCATGCAACTTGGTTTTAGAGAAATATGCAAGAAATTGCAGCATATATATATATATATATAATCATAAACTTCATATGCCAACGCACTATTTGGATTTACATTGACGTCGCCCTCACATGAGAGTGTTCACTCTCGAGTGTCGCAGTGGCTCCCGAGTTCGATCCCCATTTCACATAAGGTGAGGGCACGATTTGGTGGTGAGCGCGGCTCCCCCACGTGTTCAGTCTCCTGGGTTCCAGGCTTGTCGCCTTTTCTCATAAATAAAAAAAATAAATAAATAAACTTCTATATGAAAATGTACTGCCCAACAGTATTTAAGTTGGAGAAGCAAAGTTTAATTTTGCGACATTTATTCTGTATATTAATAATCTAAGCACATTTAAAATAATAACTCCATTTAATTAATTTTTTGTACTAAGTCAATTAAATTGTGCATTACTTTGTCAATGAAATTTGAAAATTGAAAACTAGTACAATTTTTTTTTTTGAATTACTAGTACAATTTAATTGTTCCCCATACAATTCATTCTTTTATTTATTTTTTCTTTTCTCAATAAAAATTTAAAAGAACAAAGGTTTTTTTGTTTGCATAGCCCTGCAAAAATAGAAAACCTTTTATAGGTCATTATAAAAATAATATTTACATATTGCCAGAAATTATTTTGTATACTTGTATATACCTTTCAGACTAAGAACGAACTAAACTATTTTATAATAAAAAAAACCATTATTTATCTTCCTCCCTTCATTTATGTTGGGGAAAAAAATGGAATAAAAACAAAGATAAATTTATATTAATTTTTATAAAACTTGTTGCTAGATCCATTGGTTTGTGGATAATAATTAAATATAATTTTATCAGAGTATATTAGTAATTATGCACTTGGACAAGGGGGCACGTAACTAATTAAGCAAGTAATTTTCCACAAAAAACTAATCACAAAGTCAAGCAAATAAACACTAAACACATTTAATGTGTTGCAAACGTTCGTTTTATATGTTTTAGAAAATCTATATATGAAAGCAGCCTTCAATATTCAAACCATTCCAATCTAAGCTTTTGCAAGGAATGAAGAAGATAACAATGATCAGTTCATCCACCCTCTTCCATCTCCTCCTCCTCTTCTCCCTCTTCTTCTCTTGGTTTCCAAATGCAAAGCCTCAAGAAATTGGTATATATACTTCTTAACTTCATATATATATATATATAATATATAGTTTTTAACTTAATTAATGTATATGTATATATGTATGTGTAGAGGATGAGAAGGAGTTTAGCTACATTCCTACAACCAATCAAATTTACTTACTACAATATTGTTCAGCTAATAAAGTTAATTTGCTCCTTGTTCTTATTATAATTTCTCTTAATCAAGTCGTATGTATGTCATGTATTGTCTTATATGAATTCATTTCTGTGTTATATAAATAAGACATGCATAAGTAATTAATCTCTAAAAATATAAGTGATGCATGAATCAACTAAGTTAGTGCATACCCTTTTTCTCATTGAATTTAAGATATCATAATAAACATGTATAAAAGAAGTTTTTTTGTATGCATGAATCTAATTAATATTAATTTAGGGAGTGTGAAATCAGTTAGTCGTACACTTCAAATTCAATGTCATATAAAGTGGGCCATATATTTCAAACAAAACATGTGAATGAACTGAATCTGATTCCAAGTTCTTTTAATTTATACTTTGAACTTAATAATTAATTCAACTTCATTTATTAGTAGTTGAATAAAATTCAAATTAAGTGGTCTCAAACTTGCAACTAGTTTGATACCCTTGCACAGACTTTTGTATTAGTACTACATATATTAATTTATACATGTATATATATATATATGATCATCCGTATGTAATTCATTAGGGTACGTATATATAACATTGTTGAGATGATGGACAAATACTATTTGAATGATGTAAATAGTCAAATCAGGGTCCTTAATTTGTTCATCACCAAAAAATTTAGTACACAATGCATGCAACTTGGTTTTAGAGAAACATGCAAGAAATTGCAGCATATATATATATATAATCATAAACTTCTATATGAAAATGTACTACGCAACAGTATTTAAGTTGGAGAAGCAAAAGTTTAATTTTTGCGACATTTATTCTGTATATTAATAATCTAAGCACGTTTAAAAATAATAACTCCATTTAATTAATTTTTGTACTAAGTCAATTAAATTGTGCATTACTTTGTCAATGAAATTTGAAAAATTGAAAAACTAGTACAATTTTAATTGTTCCCCATACAATTCATTCTTTTTTATTTATTTTTCTTTTTCTCAATAAAAAAATTAAAAAAAGAACAAAGGTGTTTTTGTTTGCATAGCCCTGCAAAAATTGAAAAACCTTTTATAGGTCATTATAAAAATAATATTTACATATTGCCAGAAATTATTTTGTATACTTGTATATACCTTTCAGACTAATAACTAACTAAACTATTTTGTAATAAAAAAAACCATTATTTATCCTCTTCCCCTCATTTATGTTTGGGGAAAAAATGGAATAGAAACAAAGATAAATTTATATTAATTTTTATAATTGTTGCTAGATCCATTGGTTTGTGGATAATAATTAAATATAATTTTATCAGAGTATATATATTAGTAATTTTGCACTTTGACAGGGGGGCACGTAACTAAGCAAGTAATTTTCCACAAAAACTAATCACAAAGTCAAGCAAATAAACACTAAACACATTTAATGTGTTGCAAACGTTCGTTTTATATGTTTTAGAAAATCTATAAATGAAGCAGCCTTCAATATTCAAACCATTCCAATCTTAGCTTTTGCAAGGAATGAAGAAGATAACAATGATCAGTTCATCCACCCTCTTCCATCTCCTCCTCCTCTTGTCCCTCTTCTTCTCTTGGTTTCCAAATGCAAAGCCTCAAGAAATTGGTATATATACTTCTTAACTTCATATATATATATATATATAGATATAATATATAGTTTTTAACTTAATTAATGTATATATATATATATATATGTATGTGTAGAGGATGAGAAGGAGTTTAGCTACATTCCTGGGAGTCCAAATGGTCCTGAACGTTGGGGAGAGCTTCATCCGGAGTGGGAGAAATGTAGCAACGGCATGATGCAGTCTCCTATTGATTTGACTTATCAGAGAGTTAGATTGGATCCAAGTTTGGGGATGCTGAACAGGAATTATAAGGCCACTAATGCAACACTGAAGAACCGTGGACATGATATAATGGTAAGCACGTTAATTAATATTAGAGTTTCATGCATGCATAACTTGATCGGATGTGTACTAAGGGTTTGTGAAGATTCAAGCTATTCATGAGTTGCTCAATCTTGACAATTTGGTTTATACTCATATATATATAACTTGTTGATATAAAATTTGGCTTAGTTTGGAATTGATTTAATTATATGGATTGGTGAATGCAGTTGGAATGGGTGGGTGATGCTGGTTTTTTGTCAATCAAGGGAACAGTGTACTTTCTCAAGCAAGTTCATTGGCATTCTCCTTCCGAGCATGCCATCAATGGCATAAGGTCTCTCTTTAATTTATTTTTTTCAAAAAAAATTTTATTTATATATTCTTCTGATTGAAAGTCAACTTGAAATTTTCCATATTAGGTCTTTTTGATAATAAATATATATACACATCTTTTTGATAAATATTATTGTTGAATTTGTTTAGGTATGCTCTTGAGGCTCACATGGTCCATCAGAGCCAAGACCTAAAAATAGCTGTTATTGGTATCATCTACACAATTGGTTCTCCTGACCAATTCTTAAAGAAAGTAATCATATATTTTTAATATTTTCTATAATTAAGTACTTAATTATTAGTTAACATGTCAATAATATAACTTCTTTTTTTGATAGCTTGAAAATAATATCAGACAACTTACAAACACCGGAGTTCTTCAAGTAAACGCAGGAGTTGTTGATCCAAAACATGTAAGGATAGAAGGCAACCAATATTATCGATATATGGGTTCTTTAACTACTCCACCTTGCAGTGAAAATGTTACATGGACCATCATTAAGAAGGTAATTAAGAATTTAAAATCTAAACATAGAATATATACATAAATATATATGTATATCTATATTATTCATGTTAACCTGTTTTGATTATGTTTTTATAGATTAAAACTGTTTCACAAGAGCAAGTGGACTTGTTGAGGGAGGCAGTGCATGATGTGAGTTTTTCTCTTTAACCTAATTACATTCTATTTAAGAAGTTTTTTTAATGATTAATAACATGCATTTTGATAATTGATTATTTATTTTCAGGATGCGATGAACAATGCAAGACCACTGCAACCAATCAATGACCGTTACATTAAGTTATATAAATCCTTTTCTTCAAAACTTGAAGCCATGTAATATGCTTCTTATAGCGCACATATATATATATATATATATATATATATATACTCTTGTAACACTGGTGATGGCTAAATAAAAAAAGAGTGAATTAATAAAGAGTGCTAATATTTCACATATAATTGTACTCTATATTCCAGACCATAATGTGGCCGAATTTTTCATCTCCAAGGGAAAACATTATTATTATTTGTCATATAAATTCCTAATTCTCCTTTGTTGTGTTGTAAACATTATTTTTCATCAACATGGCTGACTTTAGATTATTAGTAACCACTGGTTTGAATGAGAAAAAGAATAGATCTAGAGGGCCCAAAATGAATTGGCTTATTCGGAAAAAAGCCTTGTTTTTTGGAAGCTAATATTTCACATATTGTACCATATATACCAGGCCATAATATTATATATATATATCTTCGATACTCTCTATATATGCATTCTCCCATATATATATATGCATGTGTCACTCTCATCATTTGGCCCAAGACTCATGGACCGGCCCAAGACCAGTCTATGCCTAATCCGAACCCAATCCAAAGTTAATGTTGGACGGATCAGTCAAAGCCCGACCCAAATAAACATTGGATTGGATATAAATATCATTTTTAATTGATGAGTTGGGCCATGAGCTGACCCATTGAATTTATTATTAAAAATTAATAATATAATTTTTAAAAAATATCACAAAAAATATACAATGATAGAATGAGTAGATGCCAACCTAATTGGAATTTACTTATATTTTAGTTTTGCAATATTTTTCTCAAATGAAGATTTAATAATACTAATTAATTAATAAAATTATTCATTTTTATTTTATTTTTAAATCATCACAAAGATTAATTAAGTAAAGTTAAAAAAAAAAAAACAATAACGGGCCGATTCAAGCCGAATCCAACAGCCGATCCTAGCCCAATCTAATAATTGATCCAAAAAGCCAAACTCATAAGCTAGGTGATGGGCTTCATATTTAAAATTTGGGCCGGCCCGGCCCCGCCCAAACTATTTATGATGCTCGTCGGATTTGGGCTTGGGCTGGGCTAAAGTCTAAATTTTTTGGGCTAGGCCGGCCCAGCCTAGCCCAATGATGAGAGTGATCATGTGTGTTTTTGTGTGTTTATATCAAAACCTGCAAGGATATATATCAAACAAGATTGGTTAATTAATCTTCTATCAGCCGTAAAAATAAGGAAAGAATCACAATTACCAAAAGAGTGGTTTATTGAGAAGCAAATTAAAAGATTTGGTTTACACAAGTGGAAGATATATATATACGGTATTTATTGATGGAAAAATATTAGTGATGTAAAACAGCATTATCCAGCGAATTATTTCTTAAATGTTATCTTATGGTATTTTGTATGCAAATATTGATTGTGATATAAATAATATTAACCTTTTTAATTATGACAAGGACAAGTAAATTTGTTAAGGCAGTAAATGATATAACTTTTCTCTTTACTTAATCAATTTTTTTTATATAAAAGTGGATAAACCACTGCTTTATTAAAAAGTAAAAAATAAAAGTACAAAACAAAATGAAGAAAGACAAAAAAAAAAACACAACAGACCCTCATCAATAGTGAGTAGATAAATGAAGAAAAAGAAGAAAAAGCTGGACGGAAACAAAGAGAACTAGGAGGAGATGCTAGGTCGACGAAGACTACTGTTTGAAACTAAAAGCTTTCCCAAACCAAGAGGACGAGTAGAGGACTACTCCAAATTTAGGTTGTGCTCTGAATTGCCGGTGGAATATGCTACTCTAGCGCATTATGCATAATCAAGATTTTGCTTTCATGGTGCCATGATCAATGCAGGGACGCTACAACCCAAACAATGGGGGGTGCTTGGAGTGGATACCCACATGCTACGTACCATAACTTTTTTCTTTTTATTTTATTTTTTTAGTTTTAGTATTTGGTATTCTTTGAATATTTCATATTTAGGACTAAATTAAAAATTTTTAATATCTTCCCAAACTAATTAATTGATTTTTAATTTTTGATTAATTTTTAGGAAACAAATTATTGCATAGTGGAGTAATGTACTTGATTTGAAAATTTTACTTTAAAAATAGTTTAGGATAATCACAAATTTTATAATTGTGTTTTAATATTAAGATTTCCTAAATTTATTATTATTCAAGCAATTACATTATTAAATTAACAACATTATGTATGACAATACTGCACACATTAGTGACAAAATTAGTATGAGATGTAATGTTGATTTAGAGACAATATTATCATAATAAATAATTTTATATTTACAATGAAATCTAGCTTTTAGACAATATGGTTACAAATGATACTATTTCAATAAAAGAAAAGGAAACAATAGTGACGTGAAAATTGGTCTCGAAGCTAGGGTTATCACGATCAATCTTATTAGCAGAAACCTTCTACTTTATTTTATTGTACCGACAACATTCATCCTCACCAATAATATATTCTTCTCTTTGTAGCTAATATTATATATATTAGTATTTACAAGAAAAATTTTATAATAAAAAATATCAATCTTATTTTACTATTTATTAGAGTAAATTAGATTGCACACATAAGCCATTTTATAACACTATTTGCAGTGAAGTTTGCAATAAATGATTATTTTTTAAAAATATTTAATTTTTGGATTCTATTTACTCTGACAAAAAATGCATGAAAAATACACCTCTGATTTATATATTAATATATATAGATTAATACAAATTCGTTACATTTCCCATGTGCTTCATTCAAAAGATTAACACAAACTTTTAGACTAATATCAAATAAATTTCAATGAAAATTTAAATTATGCAAAAAAAAAAAATCAAACCAATCACCATCATCAAAGAAACCAAACAACTTTGTCATCATATTATCATCTTTCATCATTAAACCATCTTCATCGGCAAAGCCCCTATCAATTTTATTAATTAATCAAAACTTATATTAAAAATATATAATAAGACTACATATGGATGAGTATGGCCCGTTGAAATTTTAAAGAATTGCAAACTTTAGCTAATTTGTTCCCCAAATGTATGCTTAATTATAAAAACATCAAATCAATTAGAATCACCAAACAAATCAAACAACAATATCACCACAATATCAATGTTACTGATTTTGAAGCCAACGTGCTATATTTTCTGCCATATATCATCTTCATCCTTGCCATCATTAAAACCATCTTCATCATCAACATTATCAATTTCATTAATCAAAATCAATATTAAAAATATTGTTATAGATGAATGTGCTCCGTTAAAACTTTAAAATAATGTTCCCATTCCAAAGTTCTAGAACTTTGGAAAAGAAATAGATCTATTTCTTTTCCAAATGTACATCGAAAGGGCAATATCAAATCATTCAACATCATCAAACAAATCAAACAATATTATTATCATAATCGGTTTCAAAGCCAGCGTGCACTGGTCTATCTTCTTCCCTATCTCATCTTCATCCTTGTCATCATTAAAACCATCTTCACTATCATTATGAGCATAATTATCAATTTTAGTAATCAAAATTTATATTAAAAATAACAAAACTATAGATCAATATGACCCGTTAAAATTCTAAAAATAATGTTCCCATTCCAAACTTTAGACTCTTTCCCAGATAAATACTTAAAAAAATAAATCAAATCAATCAACATCATCAAAGCAATCAAACAACACTAGTCACCATATTCTCATTATGATCAGTTTTGAAGCTAACCCACCCTATCTTCTTCCATATCTTCATCATCATCCGTACTATCAATTTTATTAATCAAAACCCATATTAAAAATAACTAAATTATTGATATATATATATATATTGTTACAAATTTTAAAGATAATTTCTCATCCTAAAATTTTTTTTTTCCAAATGTATTATGAAAAAGTATTAAATCAATCAATATTGATTGTCAGTATGCTATCTTCTTCCATATCAATTCTTCAACCATATTATTATTATTAATAAAACTATCTTTATTGTTAGCAGCACTATCAATTTTATTAATTAAAACTTATATTAAAATAACAAGATTATAAATTAGTATGGGTCATTAAATTTTAAAAAAAATATATTTTATGATTTCGTCCGTCGAATACCTAGCAAACATAATCCATACCCAAGTAGAGTGGGTATTCACAAAAGCATTGATTACTTGTAAATTTATGGGTAAACAGAGTGATAATTAAAGGTTCTAAAAATATATACTTTTTAACACAAATAATATAATTAAAGCACTACTAAACAGATTGCAAATACAAATTCAAGCTAATTAAGTTGTAATGGAACGGAAATGGTGATGCTGGTTCACTTATGATGGCCCTAACAAATCTCTAGGGAAGGAAGAAAAAAAAACCATAAGGATTTAGGGTCTCTTAACTCTCTCCTCCTTCCAAGGTGAGAGCAAAAGGAGAGACATAATTCTCTCTTCTATGACATGTGACGGAGGTGGGAAAAAAAATCAATATAAATAAATAATAACTTTTTTGCAACAACGGGAGGTTTAAGGAAAATCAATGCAAATTTCTTCTTGTTTCTATTCCTCAAGTGAAGGATAAGTTAGATCATTTCCCAAATACACACACATACACACAAACACAGAATAAAAAAAATAATTTAAAAAAAAAAAGACGAAGAAAGCACCCTTTTTTGTTCTCATTTTCTGAAGTGAAAGAAATTGAGTGACAGAAAATAACATAGGCAATATTTCCAATGAAAGGTGCTTCAAAGGTGTCTATACCAGTACTTGTCTTGTCAAGTTCTAAATCAAAACCTACCACGTTTGATATCTAGGACATGTTATCAATGTTTGAGCATCTTAGCTCAAAAGCCACATCCCAGATTCCACACGCACACACACACACACACACACACACAACCCTTCAAATCTATAAATCAAGGAGTCCTCAACTCTCAAACTATTCCAATCTAAAAATTTTCAAGGAAAAAAGAAGATAGCAATTAGTTTATCCGTTGGCATCTTCTCGTCTCCCGTTCTTCAAAACAAGTAAACAATAATTATCATCTTCATAAAAAAAATTTAAATAAATTAAAAATAAACAAAATAAATCAGAATAACAAATTGTAACATCTCAAAATTAAAAACCCTAACTAAATTTACAATTAAAAATTTTGATATTGTTGATATTTGTAATAAAATAATTTAATTAAATTGAGTAAAAAATTTTAAATAGTCATTAATTAATTATGGGGGTTTAAACAAGAATAAATTAAATGTTATGGGTCATGAAAAAAGGAATAATATAAAATTTAATTTAGCTATAGCATATATATATATATATATATATATATATATATATATATATATATATATATATATATATATTTGTCTATGAAGAAATGGTTTGTGCTTTCATGAATAAAATGAAATTTATACTAGCAGGGCATTTTGGTAATTGCCCAGGTGATGGAGTTTGGTTGTTTTATAGGTCTCACTTGATAAAAAAAAAAGGTCAACGAACATAAGTCACGAGCTTGTTATACAAGCTCGTAAGGCATACCAGAATTTGGACAAATTCCATCTTCTTCGCCTTGAAAACAACAATTTTGTCGTTTATGATAATATTTGATTTGATTATATTTTCGAATAGAAATCTCATATTTGTACGCCGTATTTGTTAAGTCCTTTATTTTATTGCTGAAATTTGAAAACTTGCCGTTTTCGGCAAATTTCGAATTTCTCTTTTCTTTTTTTTTTTGGGCGGGTGGGGGGTTTCCTATCTTTCTTGGGGTCTATTTATTGTAAGCCTATGGGTTAAGATGGGAGGTGGTCTGGTAATAGTTCTTTAATGAGTAGTAAAGTTTACTTCAATTTCTGGCCAATCCTGATAATCTCTGATCAACAGATTAGAAGGCTTGTTACTGGCATTCGTGCGCGGATCAACAGTTTCAAGATTTTCATTGTATCAGTTTCTTAATCCTATAGCTATTCTCTTATTTTGCTCACAAAGTCGTCAATGTTGTTCAATATCGGTTAACAAGAGAGCAAAATAGGAGTGAAGATGAGTGTGCACGAACTTTGGTTTAGCATAGGACAAGTGGTAAGTATTTACTTATATATATATATATATATATATATATATATATATATATATACTTGATTGTAGTTGTATGGTTGTTGATTGAGTGATTGCTTTGTATGGAATCTATGTTTGATCATGTTGGTTACATAATTAGGTGTGTTTGAGATTTTATTATTTTGATTGATTTTATATATTATGAAGATATTGAATATGATATTATTGTTTTGGATTTATGATATAGTAAAATTTGTGTTTTGTTATGATAAGAACATAATATTTCTATTTGAAAAATAAAGATGTGATTGGAAGAAATTAATGAGAATATGTGATAGAAAGAAATTAGATTAAAATTGAAATTGAAAATATGGATAGTTGGAAAAAGGTAGAGGATTAGTGCTTGCCTAGTTGAGCATGTCCTTTGGCTTAAAAAAGTTATGTTGTGTGTTATTATCTTTCTTGCACCTGTCCATACATATAGGTGACGATACTTTGTACTGGTATAGTTTGATTAAAGCAATTACCATACTCACAGACAAAAGAGAAAAAAGTGCAATGGATGTTCTATCCATCCAAAAGATAACATCAACTGTAGCTGAGTCCTCCTGTTCCCGCTTCTCTTACTTCAGCATCCTGAGAAGAAACATAAGGGACAATCACTTTCCCCAAATCTTCTGATTCTTCTCCCCTTGGTAGGCTTCCTCCAGAATCAGTCCCTCTCATCCTTACTTCTGCAATTCGGGCAGCAATTTCTTGTGGGGTCGGTGGAGCACGGCGGGCCATCCTTTTCATCCTCATCTTTTCACCGATTTTGACTTATTCTTCTCTTTTCTCCTCGATTTCAAAAACAATCTTTTGGAAACAATTTTCGGATATTAGGGTTTTTTTATGTCCCCATTAATTAGTTATAACTTCCAAGGCACCCTTTCATATTTTTAAAAAATCTCTTTTTCAAAAATCCTCTCTCTGAATATTTTTATTTTCCCTCCTCTTTATTTCCTTTTCTTTTTTTTGTTTTTGATTTATTTTTATTTTTTTTGAATCTTTTAGAGACATTAAGAAACTTTCACTCGTTGGAGTGTTTTGCTTGTTGACTTCATAGGACCTCGGTCAACATATTGCTTGTTGTACCATAATGTTGTACCTGTCTGATTTATCACCATCTTCAAACCTGAACTGGAGGACTCTTCTTCTTCTCTTGGTACTTCACCTTTTCGAATCCACAATTTCTTGATTACAATAGTCTTCCCTCTGACTTTTCTTTTAATGATTGCCCTCGCTCATGTCCAATTATTCTTCCACTTTTCAAGTCTTCTTTCAATTTGTTGCACTTGGGTCTTATGTGCGGGCCTCTCCACAATGAAAGCATGTAGGCACTTCACTTTTTTTGGTTCTTCCCTTGCTTTTGACTTATTTTTTTCTTTTAATGTTTTGTTGGGCAGTTAACTTGACAAACACAACTCCTGAATCTTCTATCTTAACACTTGAGCTTTCTCCAATATACCCATTACCATGTCGGGCTTTACTAGTTCTTCCAACTGATAGAATCTCGTCAAGCTTGGCAAGCACTTTTTGTTCATGGAGTCCAAGGTCTTCTCAAAGATTGCACAACTTTTTCTTTACATATACTCAACTCTTCCTCCAAGCGCTGGTTTTGTAACATCATATCATTAAACTGCTCATTATGAGTTTATAGCTCAGGAGAAGATCATTTTTCGCTACCTCACCGTACTCACTATCGCTTTCAGTGGATGTTGTAGTCGATGTTGCAACATATTCTCGCAACAGCGTGGATCCATTCATCACGCAGAGAAAGGACGATGATGGTTGCTCGTACTTCCTTCATCATCTTCTTCAGCATACTATCTCGAGTCATCACTCCATCTAGCATTCAGTGATTTTTCTTTCTTTTTGAGAGTATTTGTACAATCGGCTTGATAGTGTCCAAAGCCTCCACATTCTCTACACTTGATCTTCATGAGACGATCTTCAATTTCTTCCTTTTTGTGATGATCTTCGACTTCTTCCTTTTCTTTATTTTAGACCATCTTTTCTTTGAAATTTCTTGCCTTGTGTCTTGTATCTTCTGAGCATGTCATGCATCTTTCTTGACAAGAAAACAATTTCTCTATCCTCTTCGTCTTCATCTTCTGTTATAACAGCATGTTGTAACTCCTTCTGTTTTATTGCTTCAACCTTCAAGGCTATATCTTCTATTCTTCTTTCAGGATTAAGGTTCATCTCATATGCTTGCAAAGACCCCATCACTCATCCAGCTTTCATAGTTGAAATATCTCTTGCTTCTTTTTATTGCCGAGATTTTTTTGCATCAAATCTTCTTGGGAGTGATCTAAGAGCCTTCCGGACTAGCTTTTTATCCGAGTACTCCTTGCCAAGTCGGTAGGCTTGATCTCGCAATGTCCATCAATTTGGCATTGAACATGGCTATCGTCTCATCTTCTCCCATCATGAGATTTTCGAACATAGTTGTTAATATTTGAAGTTTGGATTCTCTTACCAAGTTGGTACCTTCATGTATGGTTTGAAGAATCTCCCAAGCTTTCTTGGCACACTCGCATGTTGCAATATACTTGAAATGGTTCTCATCAACTCCTCCAAAGATTGCGTTGAGAGCTTTCCCATTGGCATTAGCTTTGCGCATGTCTTCGACACTCCAACTGCTTTTCTTCTTCATGATCACGTTCTTGTCTTCATCAACTAGAGTAGGAGGAGACCATCCTTCTTCTACGGTAATCCATGCACTCTCATCTATGGATTTAATAAACGCCTTCATGCGTGCCTTCCAATATGGATAGTTGGATCCATTTAGCAACGGTGGTCGTGTGACGGAAGCTCCTTCTTTTCCGGCCATCAATGGAACTTGTTAGGACCTCGCCGACTTTGAAACCAAAGTGAAAATGGTAACCAAGGCTTTGATACCACTTGTTAGTTCCTCCGATGTGGTTTGTGGGTATTAAGTAACACTTTAAGCACTCATAGAAGTCTCACACAAACCAATAAAGAAAGAGCACACAAACAAACACAAGGAGACACACAACGTTGGTAACCCGGCTCAGCGCCCACTCGCTTACGTCCCTGGGGGCCAAGCCCCGGAGATAAACAATCCACTAAAAGAGGTAAAAATAGATGAGTACAAACACTTGTCACTCACACTCTCAACAATAAAGATCACTACCCTCTCTAGATTGTCTGGTGCTCACACACTCTCCTCCAAGAATCACTCAAGAGTCACACCTAGAATCTACGAGCAAGGTAGCTTATATAGACGCCTCAACGTCCCAAATATAGCACATACCTCTTTTAGAATCTCCGCGGCTACTAATTTAGAAACCTTCCGAAATTAGCTGTTGCAATTCCCCGTTGTAACATAAGTTGCAACATGGCCCCTGATCACCGACTTGATCGAGTTCGTTACGCTATGGACAACCTCAAGACCCATCAACCTCCCCGGCCATGCTTAGTCCGAGTCGACATGACCCAAATCTTCCGATCCCGACTGCCGACAACTAGCCTACCTCCTCAGTTCCTCATCACGCAGTCCCCTCGCAAGGGGTGCACGTCCTTGTGTCTCTTCAATGAAACTTGCCAAACTTAGTCTTCAATCCACCTAAATTTGGTCTTCAAAGATTCTCCAAACTTGATCTTCAATTCACCCAAGTTTGGTCTTCAAATCTTGCCGTTAATAAACTTCAATCAATCTTCATCAAGGATTCTTCAAATCATATCTCCTTCATTCACACCATGAATAGATCTTTCTTTAATTAAGCTCCACCATTTTTTTAGTCTTCAATCATATCTCTCAAGTATGGTCTTGATATAATCTTGTCTTTAAGTTGTAATGCATTGCCAAAAAAATAACTCCACCAAGATCTTTAAGATAGCTTCACCATGATCTTCAAGATATTTGCCTCCATGTTATAAACTTACTAAAAATAGCTCCACCAAGATCTTCAAGATGTTTGCCTTGCACTCCAAGTTTCCTTGCCATGTCACAATGTTTGCCACATCATCAATTATGTCTTGTCATCTTGGTTGCCACGTCACTTGGTCTAGGTGTCAAATCATGCCAATAAATAGTGCGGTTGCACTAACAATAACAATCAATGTCCCATTGATGAATTTATACAATAGTCAATTTATACAACTTTCTAATACCCAACAAACAATGTCCCACTGACGAATACAAAAATTTGTGAATACAGAAATGATGGAACCCAGAAAATCTGCAGCCTTCTTTAGTCCCCTTAGAGCTGGAGAAACCTGAGAAACCTAAGAAATCTTTCATCAGTCCCCTGAGAGCTGGAGAAACCTGAGAAAATTTCTGGCTGACATACTCAAAGAACAGGCCAGCAGCATAATACTTTAATGTGTGGCAAAACTTGAGAAATCTTTCATCAGTCAAGTTTTACAAAACAAATACTTTAATAAAGGTTGAAAAACAGTAGATGGTGATATAAATCGCAACAAAAAAAAACAAAAGTTATTACAAGCTGCATAACTGGTAACTAAAGAGAAGAACTTAGCTCCATAAATATAACACAAATTATGTCTGCTACATCACAGGAGAATAAAATAACTCGATAAAAATAATAAAGCAGCCAAAAAATGTGTGATTTAGATGAAGGCCAAACACTTCCAAGTGTATGATCACTAGAAAACCAACAATCAGATTAAATCAGACATGTGACTTAGATGAAGGCCCCAACATAATGCAGAACAGGAAGACAGTCATAATATGGACAAACAAACAGGTAAAAAAATCAACTTAACTACTATTTTTGTATTAATGGTGATGCCTATTTTTGTATTAAACCATAAAATAAAATCTTATACTTGACAAATGAATTTTTTGGACAAATATGGTTAAATCTGACTTGTGAAATCATGAATTCGTACACTACTAATGTGGTTATACACTAGAATTCAAACCATTCTAAAGGGGTTATACATTGCAATCGACATTAATGGGTATATGTCAACGAACGGGATTCCTAGTCATACAAATAGAGTGTGGAATTAGCCTGGCTAGGATTTTAGCATTAGATTGGCTATGATTAGATTGGCAATTGGATGGCTACTAGCATATTTCATAATCTGACATATGATTTAAAAAACATACAAAACCCATACCATTCTTGGACATAGTTTACAGTGAAAGTATAATAAAAAATGGCCACTAGTTAAAAAATACCAAAGAAAGATTCATGCATATCAAGATCTAGATAGATGAGAAGCATAAAGTCAAACTAGTCTTTGCCACACGGCCAACAGGAGAAGGATCTGTCCTGAAATTATATGGCTTTCTATGAGGAAAACAGAAATCATATAAGAAAGAAGCACTATGTGATAAAACCCATAATGATTTTGTTGAAGAAAAACCATGAAACTCACCATTTTCTGTAAAGAGTTGACTCCCATGAGACACAGAGACCTGCAGAAGAAATTAAACCTGAGAAGTGCTTGTGATACAGCAAGCTCAAATGCAATGAAAAGTGCAATATTTAACTCACAGACATCAACAGGCCCATCTACTAGGCCTTCAGCAAGTAAAGTGTGAAATGGGGTGCCATCTGGGCCTTCACGGTGCATCACACGGAGTTTATTGTTGGTGTTGATTGAAGACGGTGTGGATTTGGGTTGTGCGTTGTCTGCAATCGAGGAGGATAGAAGAATGGAGGCTAAGCATGGTAGCTGGATTCGGGGTCTGAGAAGAAGCTTAACCCTTTTGACTTATGCTATCTCTTTTGAGTGTTTTAAGTATTTTATTAATGACTTGGTGGAGAACATATCTCAGGTTGTGTGTGCTGGCCAATAGAAGAATAGTTAGGGTGTTAATGCTGGCCAATGAGAGCATGTATGCTCATGCTAGTGGAGTTACTTTTTT
This sequence comes from Dioscorea cayenensis subsp. rotundata, assembly GCF_009730915.1. Classification (NCBI taxonomy): domain Eukaryota; kingdom Viridiplantae; phylum Streptophyta; class Magnoliopsida; order Dioscoreales; family Dioscoreaceae; genus Dioscorea; species Dioscorea cayenensis. The sequence goes on from NC_052484.1 coordinate 1,295,007, forward strand.
GACTTAATATATATATATATAAATGGCAAGAGTGAAGCTAGTTAGCTAATGTGAAATCCTTGAAAAGTCTTCTATTTTTTTTTCTCTGGATTTGCTTAATCTCTCTCTTGCCATTTCATCAAACATAGAACGAAGTTCAGTATCCTGATTGTTGCTGATTCTCCTCTCTCTTCTCCAACAAACTGGTATCAGAGCTTGAAGCAAGGAGTCATGGAGGACAGTCCTGTGGTACTCTCACAGCCCTCGGTGTTGGTCTTCAGGGGGCGAGACTACGGTAGGTGGAGTCTTCGCATGAAGACGGTATTCCGATCACAAGAGCTATAGGAGCTCGTGGAGAAGGGTTTTACCGAGACCAAGGATGAAGCTGTTGACAAGGAGAACAGGAAACAAGATGCCAATGCACTGAGTATCATCCAACAAGCCGTGGATGAGCCAATACTTGATCGAATCGCGGAGGCGGAGACAGCGCACGCAGCTTGGGTCTTGATCCAGAAGCACTACCAGGGAATCACAAAGGTGGCTTCAGTAAGGAAGCAATCGCTCAGACAAAGCTTCGAGGTACTTCAAATGGAAGAGAATGAAAGTATACAAGATCAAATGGAAGACTACTGTTCGAGGGTGCTATCTATTGTGAACCAGGTTCGTGGGCTTGGGCATAAGCTCAGTGAAGAAGATGTGGTGGCGAAGGTGCTCAGTAGTTTGCATCCTAAGTTTGACTTTGTAGCAGTTGCTATTGAGGAGTCGAAGGATATTACAACGCACTCTCTGGATGAGCTGTGTGGGTCATTGCAGGCTCATGAGATTCGTGTGAATCGGGGTCTTGTAAAGCAAGGTGAGAAGGCTCTACATGTGCAAGGAGAGGGCGCTGGTTCTCATCATCACAAAGGTGCAAGCTCAAGCTCAAGCAGCTCTCTTGGTGAAGGTAGAGGACGAGGAAGATACCCTGCTCGTGGTAGAGGAAGAGAAGATCGAGGAGTTAGAGGAAGAGGATATGAGAACAGAAGCAACGTACAGTGTTTTCACTGTAAGAAGTTCGGGCATGTGAAGGCTAATTGCTGGTTAAGAGAGAAACAGCAAGAGAAGGAAGCAAACATGGTTACTGAGGAACAAGACACTAGCTGTTTGTTCATGGCTAGCAGTTCTCCGGAAGTTGATAGAGCATCCACCTGGCTTATTGACAGCGGCTGCTTTAATCACATGACAGGGAACAAGAAGATTTTTTGCTCTTTGGATGAATCTCTTAGGGAGAGTGTGAAGCTTGGGGATGATAAAGAAATGATTGTTCACGGTGTGGGAACTGTGGAAATTCACAATCAAGATGGAGAGCAAAAGCAGCTGCAGAAGGTTCAGTATATCCCTGATCTTGCGCACAATCTCTTGAGTGTCGGACGCTTGACATCAAGAGGCTACTCGTGGCTTTCAAGGAAGACAAGTGCATTATAAAGAGATGAACGGAGCCAAAAAGCATGTGATAATCAGTGCGAAAAACAAGGAACAATATGTATCCTTTAGACATTGCAAGCATTGGAAGGGTAAATGTGATGGCTGCTGGGCAAGACTTGAGTGAATTATGGCATTTGAGACTCGGGCATCTCAATTATAAAGGATTGCAGTTCATGGCTCACAAGAAAATGGCAATTGGGATACCTGAGTTGAAGCAACCCAGACAGTGTGAAGAATGTGCTATTACAAAGCAAGTTAGAGCTAGCTTTCCATCAAGAGTCTCCCGAAGATCCAATTCAGTGTTGCAACTGGTGCATATGGACTTGTGTGGTCCTATGAGTGAAGCTTCTTTGGGTGCTAATAAATATTTTTATTTGTTTGTAGATGATTATAGCAGGTGGTGCTGGGTGTATCTCCTGAAGAACAAGTCAAAAGCCTTCAAGGTTTTCCAGAAGTATCATGCTCTGGTGGAAAGGCAATTAGGAAGAAAGCTCAAGGTGGTGAGGAGTGATCGTGGTGGTGAATTCTCCTCAGCTGAGTTCCAGAACTACTGTAATAATCATGGCATCGAAAGGGAGTACACAGCTCCGTATACACCTCAACAGAATGGTATAGTGGAGCGCAAGAATCGGACAGTGGTGAAGATGGCTCAGGCTTTGCTCAAGACTGGAAATCTTCCGACAAGGTTTTGGAGTGAAGCTGTCTCAACAGCAGTGTATTTGATCAATAGATCACCTATACAAGCATTACAAACGAAGACACCTTATGAAGCAATGCATGGAGTCAAGCCTGTGGTGAGTTATTTAAAAGTATTTGGTTGCATTGCCTTTGCTTTAATTCCCTCCCAGAAATTACACAAACTTGATGAGAGATCAGAAAGATGTATATTCACTGGATACTCTTCAGAATCCAAGGCATACAGGTTGTTCAATCCAGTGACAGGCAAAATCATCATCAATAGAGATGTTGTGTTCCATGATGGGTCTTGTTGGTGTTGGGAAGGGCCTAAATCAAATGTACAGGCATTGGAGTTTGAAGAAGATAAGGAGGAGCATGTAAATCATCCTCTATCTTCTCCAATCTCTGTCAGGACATCAAGTGAAGGAGTGGAGACTGAGATACAGGTTAAGCACAGTGATGCTGTTGATGTCTCAAAGTCTCGAGTGGCTCTTACTGATGGAACTCCTCCGAGAAAGACCAAGTTGCTTACAGATGTATACAATTCATGCACATTTGCTATGCATGTTGCTGATCCAAGTGAGTACAGGGAAGCTGTGAAGAGTAAAGAATGGCAAGAAGCTATGAATTCAGAAATGGAATCAATAACAAGCAACAATACATGGGAGTTATGTGAGCTGCCTGCAGAGAAGAGTCCAGTTGGTCTTAAGTGGATTTTTAAGACCAAATTCAATGAAAAAGGAGAGGTGCAGAAGCATAAAGCCAGAATAGTGGCCAAGGGGTACTCACAAACTCAAGGGATTGATTATGTTGAGGTGTTCTCACCAGTGGCTCGTATTGAAACAGTTAGATTAATCCTAGCTCTAGCAGCTCATGCAGGGTGGGAAGTGTTTCACTTTGATGTGAAATCAGCCTTCTTGAATGGAGAAATACAGGAGGAAGTATTTGTCACTCAGCTTGAGGGTTATGTGAAAAAGGGTGAAGAACATCTAGTTTATAGATTGAAGAAGGCCCTATACGGATTGAAGCAGGCGCCCAGAGCCTGGTATTCCAGAATTGATCAACATTTCAAGGAGCTTGGTTTTGTCAAGAGTGAGAGTGAACACAATTGGTGCTTATTAGTCTTTATGTAGATGATATTATATACACAAGTTCTTGTTCTGATTTATTAGCTCAATTCAAGCATGACATGATGAATACTTTCAAGATGACGGACTTGGGTTTAATGAGCTATTTTCTGGGATTAGAGGTGAAGCAGAATTCTGATGGTTATTTCATTTCACAGCAGAAATACATTGATGATTTATTAGTTCACATGATCATGAAGCTTTGCAAACACGTGAGTACACCATTATCAGTAAATGAAAAGCTTGAAGATGATGACAATGAAAAGTTCTCAAACCCAGGGATCTATAGGAGTTTGATTGGGAAGTTGCTCTATGTTACACACACCAGACCAGACATTGTTTTTCCAGTTAACTATCTATCTAGATTCATGAATCAACCAAGAAAAAAATTCAATTCATTGTCGCAAAGCGAGTTGTCGAGATATCTCGCAGGAACCAAAAAGTTTGGGTCCGTGGTATTCACGGGAGATGATGGTGAATCGAGGCTTTTCTCCAACAGATCATGGGGAGGTTCCAAGGCCGATCGGAAGAGCACAACCTGAGTATTCTTCAAATTAGGCTCAAGTCCTGTCTCTTGGGGATCTCGAAAGCAGGAGGTTGTGGCTCTCTCCACAACCGAAGCAGAGTATATTGCATCCACGGCAGCAGCTTGTCAAGTTGTTTGGCTGAGGAGAGTGTTACAAGATTGTGGGAAACCATGCTCAGAACCTACTAAATTATGGGTTGATAATCTCTCAGCCATTGTTGTGGCCAAAAATCTTGCACACCATGGTCAGACGAAGCACATAGACGTGAGATATCACTTCATCCGAGGATTAGTATCAGAAGGAGCAATCTCTTTGCGTCATTGCAGCACTGATGACCAGATCACCGACATCTTCACCAAACCATTGCTCACTGAGAAGTTTGTGAGGTTCAGAGGCTTGCTTGGGATGAGATCGTCTCAATCAAGAGGGGGTGTTGATGTTGATTGAAGACGGTGTGGATTTGGGTCGTGCATTGTCTGCAATCGAGAAGGATAGAAGAATGGAGGCTAAGCATGGTAGCTGGATTCGGGGTCTGAGAAGAAGCTTAACCCTTTTGACTTATGCTATCTCTTTTGAGTGTTTTAAGTATTTTATTAATGATTTAGTGGAGAACATATCTCTGGTTGTGTGTGCTGGCCAATAGAAGAATAGTTAGGGTGTTAATGCTGGCCAATGAGAGCATGTATGCTCATGCTAGTGGAGTTAATTTTTTGACTTTATATATATATATATATATATATATGAATGGCAAGAGTGAAGCTAGTTGGCTAGTGTGAAATCCTTGAAAAGTCTTCTGTTTTTTTTTTCTCTATATTTGCTTAATCTCTCTCTTGGCATTTCATCAAACATAGAACGAAGTTCAGTATCCTGATTGTTGCTGATTCTCCTCTCTCTTCTCCAATATTTATCAGTATCTTGTTTTACTTGGAAAGAGGGGCAAACAATGGAAGATATCAGGGGTCAAATTTGGGGCCCTAACAGAAATATGATTTGAACTTTCGAAAACCACAATTATGCTAGAAACCCCGAAACCAAGCATCAAAAGTAACAAAGACAACAATGAATCCTTTTGACACAGAAGTGGGCCTTTCCTGAACTTATGATAAAGTGATTATCATTAAACCGATCGAGTCGAGAACATACTAAAAAAATTGAGAAAGAAGAACCAACTAAATTTGTACAGATGTATACTGGGAAGAGTTATTGTGGTTTCATAGTAAGAAGAAATAAGGTGGATATCAAGAAAAAGGAGACCCTGGAACAAGCACTTCAAAGAATGGTAGAGACACATCCTAATCTTGCAGAAATACTCAAAAAGAAAAACATAAAAATTAAATAAAAATTAAATGGTACTCATTTGGATCAATTTAAAGGGAGTAAGAGCACTCATATTACAAGATGAACACTAACAATAACCTGTACATTGGAACTCTTTCAAAGCCACAAAGGCTTCAATTTTTATAGCTTCTCTGGTGTCCATCTGTAGATTACATCAAGCTTGACAGATATCAAAAAATAGCAAAAAAACAAACAGTTTAAGAAGAAGAAAAAGGCTCAGATCTTGCCCCTCTGTTCTTTTGCATGGATAAACACGAATCAAGGGCTGCAACTAAAGTTGCCACGCCACCCAATTTCTATACTCTTTTATAGGGCAAATCATCATGGCCAAGACCATCATTACTAAAGAGTAAGAGTAATGCTATATAGAACGAAGCTACCACACGAACAAGCCACGTCGATAGAAAGACATACATGATGCAACAAAATGATTCATGCTGAATATAGATAAAATATCAACCAACAGAATTAAAACAGAGGCTCAGATTCAACAATAATGATGTTCTCCCATACTTCCCCCTCCCTCTACAACAACAAGAGTGGTGGTTGCCTACTAGGCCATCCAAGCCACTATGCCATCGTTGTAGAGAGACGAGGGCATGATAGAAATTTTTAGGTCATCATTGTCTTTGTACCTGATTTCAAGGCGAGCCGTGCTTTTGTGCCAAGAAATTCAAAGAACCAGCCACATGAAAGAGAGAGAGAGAGAGCCCCACACGAGAGAGACACAAAATAGGGATGATCTGTGCCCTAGTTTCTCTTCAAAGCCAAACGAGAGAGGGATGGCGGCCGGGAGTGGGGAGGGAAGCGGCGGCCGGGAGCACAGAGCCACACGAGAGAGAAAGAGAGAGAGAGAGAGAATAAGAGAGAGAACGACAGAGCCACACAAAGACACAAACTAGGGCTGATCTGTGCCCTAGTTACTCTTCGAAGCCAAACGAGAGAGGGACGGCGGCCAGAAGCGGCGGCCGATCGCGGGGGAGGAAAGCAGCGGCCGGTCGCTGGGGAAGGAAGCGGCGGCCGATCGCGGGAGAGAAAGAGAGAGACCCGCACGAGAGATACAAAATGCTACACTAATTTCTACTGGGAGAGAACCCCGAGAGAGAGAGAGAGAGAGAGAGAGAGAGAGAGAGAGAAAGAGATTCGCGACTGCTTTTTGTTTCTCCTTTTTTTTTAAATTAAAAAAAAAATCCATGTCACCAACCACATCATTCGTGTGGCTGGTTCGTGTGATGGCTTCGCCTCATAGCATTACTCATTAAGTAAAGGTAAAAAAAACAATAACGGGCCGATTCAAGTCAAATCCAACAGGCCGATCTTAGCCCTATCCAATAATTCATTCAAAAAGTCAAACCCATGAGCTGGGTCATGGGCTTCATATTTAAAATTTTGGCTGGCCCATCCCGCCCAAACTATTTATGATGCTCGTCGGATTTGGGTTTGGGCTGGGCTAAAGCTTAAATTTTTTGGGCTGGGCCAGCCAACCTGGCCCAATGATGAGAGCGATCATGTGTGTTTTTGTGTGTTTATATCAAAACCTGCAAGGATATATATCAAACAAGATGGTTAATTAATCTTCTATCAACTGTAAAAATAAGAAGGAATCACAATTACCAAAATAGTGGTTTATTGAGAAGCAAATTAAAGGATTTGGTTTACACTAAGTGGAAGATATATATATAGGGTATTTATTGATGGAAAAATATTAGTGATGTAAAACAGCATTATCTAGCGAATTATTTCTTAAATGTTATCTTATGGTATTTTGTATGTGATATTGATTGTGATATAAATAATATTAATCTTTTTAATTACGACAAGGGCAAGTAAATTTGTTAAGGTAATAAATGATATAACTTTTCTCTTTACTTAATAAATTTTTTTTAAAAAAAGTGAATAAATCACTGTTTTATTAAAAAGTAAAGAATAGAAGTACAGAACAAAATGAAAGCAAAAAAAACAAAAAAACAAAAAAAACAACATACCCTCACCAAAAGTGAGTAGATAAATGAAGAAAAAACTGGACGGAAATAAAGAGAACCGGGAGAAGGAGATGCTAGGTCGACAAACACTACCATTTGAAACCAAAGGTCTTCCCAAACTAAGAGGAGTAGATAACTACTCCGCTCTGAATCACCGGTGAAATCTGCTCCTCTAACGCATTAAGTCTTGTATAATTAATTAAATTTTGATAATATAATCAATATTTTGCTTTCATGGTGCCATGATCAATGCAAGGACACTACAACCCAAACAATGGGTGCTTGGAGTGGATACCCACATGCTACGTACCATAACTTTTTTCTTTTTATTTTATTTTTTTAGTTTTAGTATTTCGTATTCTTTGAATATTTTATATTTAGGACTAAATTAAAATTTTAATATCTCCCAAACTAAATAATTGATTTTAATTTTGATTAATTTTTAGGAAACAAATTTTACTTGATTTGAAAATTTTACTTGAAAAATAGTTTAGGATAATCACTAATTTTATAATTGTGTTTTAATATTAAAATTTCCTAAATTTATTATTATTCAAGCAATTACATTATTAAATTAACAACATTATTTATGACAATACTGTACACATTAGTGACAAAATTAGTATTAGATGTAATGTTGATTTAGAGACAATATTATCATAATAAAAAATTACATATTTATAATGAACTCTAGCTCTTAAACAATATAGTCACAAATGATACTATTTCTATAAAAGAAAAAGAAACAATAGTGAAGTGAAGATTGGTCTTGAAGATACGGTTATCACGATCAATCTTATTAGCAGAAAACTTCTACTTTATTTTATTATATCGGAAATATTTGTCCGGGTAAATTTTTCGTATCAGAGCATGATGGTGATTTTCAGTTTTGTCGATTTGTATTTGTTTCATCAGTCATTAGATATTAATTTGTCATTGACGAGTGACATTGCGATTTTTCCGGCCACTTTAGATGACGGGCGGCCGGAAATCGCCACGCCACCTTTTAAGTGAGTCGAGTCCAGCATCCTCTCCGACCGGGATGAGAGAAAATATAAAAAAAAAAAGTGACGTGGCATTTCCGGCCGCCACGTCATCTAAATTTGGCCGGAAAATCCCAAGTGACCACCCGGTGAAAACAAATTAATATCTAATGACCAAAAAGAAACAAATTGAAACACAATGACCAAAATGGAAATCAGCCATAACACAGTGACCACATGAAAAATTTACCCACATTTGTCCTCACCAATAATATATTCTTCTCTTTGTGGCTAATATTATATATATTAGTATTTACAAGAAAATTTTATAATAAAAAATATCAATCTTATTTTACTATTTATTAGAGTAAATTAGGTTGCACACATAAGCCATTTTATAACACTATTTGCAGTGAAGTTTGCAGTAAATGATTATTTTTAAAAAATATTTAATTTTGGATTCTATTTACTCTGACAAAAAATGCATGAAAAATACGCCTCTGATTTATATATAGATTAATACAAATTTGTTACATTTCCCATGTGCTTCATTCAAAAGATTAACACAAACTTTTAGACTAATATCAAATAAATTTTAATGAAAAAAAAAAAATTCGAATCAATCACCATCATCAAAGAAACCAAACAACTTTGTCATCATATTATCATCATTCATCATTAAACCATCTTCATCGGCAAAGCCCCTATCAATTTTATTAATTAATCAAAACTTATATTAAAAATATATAATAAGACTACATATGGATGAGTATGGCCCGTTGAAATTTTTAAAAATTGCAAACTTTAGATAATTTGTTCGCCAGATGTATGCTTAATTATAAAAACATCAAATCAATTAGAATCGCCAAACAAATCAAACAACAATATCACCACAATATCAATGTTACTGATTTTCAAGCCAACGTGCTATATTTTCTGCCATATACCATCTTCATCCTTGCCATCATTAAAACCATCTTCATCATCAACATTATCAATTTCATTAATCAAAATCAATATTAAAAATATTGTTATAGATGAATGTGCTCCGCGCGTTAAAACTTTAAAAATAATGTTCCCATTCCAAAGTTCTATTTCTTTTCCAAATGTACATTGAAAGGGCAATATCAAATCATTCAACATCATCAAACAAATCAAACAACATTATTACCATACTATCATCATAATCGGTTTCAAAGCCAGCGTACACTAGTCTATCTTCTTCCCTATCTCATCTTCATCCTTGTCATCATTAAAACCATCTTCACTATCATTATCAGCATAATTATCAATTTTAGTAATCAAAATCTATATTAAAAATAACAAAACTATAGATCAATATGACCCGTTAAAATTCTAAAAATAATGTTCCCATTCCAAATTTTAGACTCTTTCCCAGATAAATACTTAAAAAAACAAATCAAATCAATCAACATCATCAAAGCAATCAAACAACACTAGTCACCATATTCTCATTATGATCAGTTTTGAAGCTAACCTACGCTATCTTCTTCCATATCTTCATCATCATCCGTACTATCAATTTTATTAATCAAAACCCATATTAAAAATAACTAAATTATTATTTTTTTGAATAATAGACGACAAGCGCCCTTTTATATGAATATAAACAGTACTGGAACCCGGATGTACAGTGTATGTACAGTATGAAAATAGTATAAGAATCTCGGGTAAACAGTGTATAAACAGTACATTGAACAGTCCTATTGGGGGAGGGATTTGAACCCATGACCTCCCCCTTATACTTTGGTGTCATACCATGGGGCTATCCAGTGGTTGACTAAATTATTGATAAGTATATATATCTTGTTAAAAATTTTAAAGATAATTTCCCATGCTAAAATTTTTTTTTTCCAAATGTATGATGAAAAAGTATTAAATCAATCAATATTGATAGTCAGATAAATCAAACAACACTATCACCGTATTATCATCGGTCCATATCAATTCTTCAACCATATTATTATTAAAACTATCTTCATTGTTAGCAGCACTATCAATTTTATTAATTAAAACTTATATTAAAATAATAAGATTATAAATTAATATGGCCCATTAAATTTTTTAAAAAATATATTTTATGATTTCGTCCGTCGAATACCTAGCAAACATAATCCATACCCAAGTAGAGCGGATATTCACAAAAGCATTGATTACTTGTAAATTTATGGGTAAACGGAGGGATAATTAAAGGTTCTAAAAATATATACTTTTTAAAACAAATAATATTTTTTTAAAAAAATTGAAACCTTATTTTACTTCTAATTTCAAATAGAACAATAGTTAGTAGCGCTTATTTTTACCTCTTTATTATTTTAATTTTATTCCTTAAAAATACGTAAGTGAAATTAATATTCCTAAAAAGATAGATATTGCATAAATTGCTAAAATTTTAGAAGGATTTATAATATATATATATATATACTCTCCATAAAATCTAAGTACACGTATATCTGGAATATTTTTAAAATATTTTTATTTACTTTTTTTATTTACTTAGCTTAATTTAATTTGTATTTGCAACTAAACCGACCATTTTTTTTATTTGCAATTAAAAATGGAGTCAATACCTACTTTTGGTATGATAGGTGGTACTCGGGGATTTCTCTGAAAGACCATTGGCCTCTTCTTTTTAATGACTACATATTCCCTTGGATCACTATTCGTCAGGTTACCGAACAATAAAACTCCCCTGAAAATCTCTTCTTCAACTGTAATACCGATGAATTTTCTTCTCTTTTGGAGATAATGCCTGATTGCTTAAGTGGACTAGAAGACTTTTACACTTGGCCTCTGAATAAAAGTGGAATCTTCTGGGTAAAATCTTTTTACAAGTTTATTATCGATGGAGGAATTCGCTGTCCACTTTATAAGTAGTTCTGGAAAATTAGATGCCCTACAAACATCACCCTATTCTGCTGGCTTGCTAGGGAAGATAAAATTCTCACCCTTACAAATCTCTTCAAAAAAGGTTGTAACTTACAAAATACAACTGATACTTGCGTGCTTTTCCATAGAGCCTCTGAGAGTACTGTAGAACATCTTTTTATCGACTGCTCATACACTACACGTATCTGGTCATTTTTCACGCAAATTTTGGAAATACACTCCATCCCTCTTCCTTTTCGAAGATTTGGACCACTTGGATTACTTCCATTCAACCTCAATGCCAACCTCTTTGGGACCTTTGTGTTAGAGCTATTATTTGGAATATTTGGCTTGAGCGTAACAATCGCATTTTTCAATTTTTCCGCATTACCTACTCACTCTTTAATGTTTAAAATGCTAATATGCTACTTTCCTGGTTTTCAACGGCCGATGTTAACCAACAGCAGTCTCTGGCAGAGGCTACTCAAAAAATCAAGCGCTCAATCAACTTCATCGCTTAGGGGGATCCAACAATTCGAGCGATCATGGATCCTAATCCCCGCCTCGGAGTAGAGTTCTCCACTCCCAGCTTTGTTGACCTGTGCCCCCTGTTGGTGGCTTTCGTCTTCAGAGCTATTTTATCTTCTCGTTGTTTGTTCCTTAAGTTATGTTTCTAGAAGTACTTGTGCCTCACCTCTGGTGAGAGTTTTTGTTCTTTCTTTTCTATCTGTTCTGTGCTTGTACGCTATATTTCATTTTCAATAAATCTGTGGTTTATCCACTTTTATCAAAAACAAATTGCAAATACAAATTCAAGCTAATTAAGTTGTAATGGAACGGAAATGGTGATGCTGGTTCACTTATTATGGCCCTAACAAATCTCTAGGGAAGGAAGAAAAACCATAAGGATTTAGGGTCTCTTAACTCTCTCCTCCTTCCAAGGTGAGAGCAAAAGGAGAGACATAATTCTCTCTTCTATGACATGTGATGGAGGTGGGAAAAAAAATCAATATAAATAAATAATAACTTTTATGCAACAACGGGAGGTTTAAGGAAAATCAATGCAAATTTCTTCCTGTTTCTATTCCTCACGTGAAGGATAAGTTAGATCATTTCCCAAACACACACACACACACATACACACAAACACAAAATATTTCAAAAAGAAGAAAGCACCCTTTTTTGTTCTCATTTTCTGAAGTGAAAGAAATTGAGTGACAGAAAATAACATAGGCAATATTTCCAATGAAAGGTGCTTCAAAGGTGTCTATACCAGTACTTGTCTTGTCAAGTTCTAAATCAACACCCACCACGTTTGATATCTAGGACATGTTATCAATGTTTGAGCATCTTAGCTCAAAAAGCCACATCCCAGATTCCCCCCCCCACACACACACACACACACACACACACACACACACACACACCCCTTCAAATCTATAAATCAAGGAGTCCTCAACTCTCAAACTATTCCAATTTAAACTTTTTCAAGGAAAAAAAGAAGATAGCAATTAGTTTATCCATTGGCATCTTCTCGTCTCCCGTTCTTCAAAATAAGTAAACAATAATTATCATCTTCATAATTTTTTTTAAAATAAATTAAAAATAAACAAAATAAATCGGAATAACAAATTGTAACATCTCAAAATTAAAAACCCTAACTAAATTTACAATTAAAAATTTTGATATTGTTCATATTTGTAATAAAATAATTTAATTAAATTGAGTAAAAAAATTTTAAATAGTCATTAATTAATTATGGGGGTTTAAACAAGAATAAATTAAATGTTATGGGTCAACATGAAAAAAGGAATAATATAAAATTTAATTTAGCTATAGCATATATATATATATATATATTTGTCTATGAAGAAATGGTTTGTGCTTTCATGAATAAAATGAAATTTATACTAGCAGGGGCATTTTGGTAATTGTCCAGGTGATGAAGTTTGGTTGTTTTATAGGTCTCACTCGATAAAAAAAAAGGTCAACGAACATAAGTCACAAGCTTGTACATACAAGCTCGTAAGGCATACCAGAATTTGGACAAATTCCATCTTTTTCGCCTCGAAAACAACAATTTTGTCGTTTATGATAATATTTGATTTGATTATATTTTCGGATAGAAATCTCATATTTGTACGCCGTATTTGTTAAGTCCTTTATTTCCTTGTTGAAATTTGAAAACTTGCCGTTTTCGACAAATTTCGAATTTCTCTTTTTGGGACGGGTGGGGGTTTCCTATCTTTCTTGGGGTCTATTTATTGTAAGCCTATGGGTTAAGATGGGAGGTGGTCTGGTAATAGTTCTTTAATGAGTAGTAAAGTTTACTTCAATTTCTGGCCAATCCTGATAATCTCTGATCAACAGATTAGAAGGCTTGTTACTGGCATTCGTGCGCGGATCAACAGTTTCAAGATTTTCATTGTATCAGTTTCTTAATCCTATAGCTATTCTCTTATTTTGCTCACAAAGTCGTCAATGTTGTTCAATATCGGTTAACAAGAGAGCAAAATAGGAGTGAAGATGAGTGTGCACGAACTTTGGTTTAGCATAGGACAAGTGGTAAGTATTTACTTATATAGTTATATATATATATACTTGATTGTAGTTGTATGGTTGTTGATTGAGTGATTGCTTTGTATGGAATCTATGTTTGATCATGTTGGTTACATAATTAGGTGTGATTGAGATTTTATTATTTTGATTGATTTTATATATTATGAAGATATTGAATATGATATTATTGTTTTGGATTTATGATATAGTAAAATTTGTGTTATATTATGATAAGAACATAATATTTCTATTTGAAAAATAAAGATGTGATTGGAAGAAATTAATGAGAATATGTGATAGAAAGAAATTAGATTAAAATTGAAATTGAAAATATGGATAGTTGGAAAAAGGTAGAGGATTAGTGCTTGCCTAGTTGAGCATGTCCTTTGGCTTAAAAAAGTTATGTTGTGTGTTATTATCTTTCTTGCACCTGTCCATACATATAGGTGACGATACTTTGTACTGGTATAGTTTGATTAAAGCGATTACCATACTCACAGACAAAAGAGAAAAAAGTGCAATGGATGTTCTATCCATCTGCAATAAAAAAAAAACCAAGAAGGTACACTATGGGAAAGTACCCTGAGCACTTTGCTATGGAGAAAAGAGTTTCCAAAAGATAGCATCAGTCAGTGCTCTTCTAGAATCCCTTTTTAGGAGTCTCTCTGGTTGCTAATTCTGATAATGTGCACATTTTAATGCTTAGTCTTTATGAGTTTCAGGGTAGTTTAGGATTTTACCACTTAGTTTGGGGTGTTTCTGAAGCTCTTCTGAATGCCCTGGTTTAGTCCTCGATGATGCCTTTGGCCTTCGTACCTTTTAGTTAGCAATACGTTAAAGCTCTGTTTTGAGAAAAGAGAAGATTCAAGTAACAAAGGCCGAATATGAAGACATGAGAATGTTTCCGACGTTAATATTGGGTCTGCCATGCAATAGAAATGTGGCAGACTTCAAGCGGCAAAATGGAACCAAGGTGGACTTCAAGCAACGAAAGCCTCTATTGAAAACTCCAGCCAGAAAGTTTCTGTGACACATGTACATACAGCAGACGTTAGGGTGTCAAGGTACTATGTCCAATCATATAGGTGATGATAGCAGTACTTGGGATTGATGTGATTGGGATGCTTGTCCATACATATAGGTGACGATAGCACATTCCAGGGGAGAGATATGACAATTAGACCATGGGATATATACTTAGCTAAATTAAGTAGGGCCCAAAAAAATAAAACCGAATAAAAGATGACGGTACATAATAGAGTAAGTAATTTGATCATTAAATTAACATAATAAACTGTTCGATAATATAAGTATAGTACTTATTGAGCCAATGGCTCACCCCTTGCCACCTAAATTTTCAGGAGTAAACGATTGGGGTTTCTTTGGCCAGCTGGAAAGAAGGGAGTGTTACACAAATGTCTTGTTTGCACGTATTTATTAATAAAAAATTTTATTGATATTTTCTAGAATAATTAATATTAGAGTTTGTCCTACCATAAAATTATTTTCAATTGAAAGGACAAGTGAATTTTTTTTTTGGCATTTTGTCATTAACTAATTAGTTTCATTGAAATTGCTAAGCAAATAGTTGTCAATAATGCTAAGAGTGAGATTAAGCTTCGATTTTCATGAAAGAAATTGATTTCACTATCTTTTTAATAATGCTTATGAAAACTCTCTGTTTTCTTATAATTACACTTAGCTCCTTAATTGTAAACACCTCTTTCATAATTAGTTTGGTCTTTTGACCCATAGTTAACCTGCAGGTAGAGATGGCAATTTGTACTCTACCCGACGGGTATACCCAGTAGCCCGTGACTAGCATCCCGGTCAAAGAGGGTATTACCCTCTTTGACCGGCACGGGTCATGGGTATTACCGCTAGTTTTTGAGCTGAGTACGGGTCGGGTAAGGGTATGCCCCTCACCCCTACCCTGCACTCTTACTCTACCTGTTGAAGAGGGCACGGGTTTTACCTGCACTCTTACCCCTTACCCTCTCATATATATATATATATATATATATATATATATATATATATATATATATATATATAAATTTTTTATAAAACTAAACATTTACTCACAATTTACTCAATATCTATTTTCATAGTGATTAATTTGAAAATAATACTTCAAATTTTCTCTTAATATATTATTTTAAATTTTATTTAATTTCTATATTTATATTTGATAATATTATCAAAATTGAATTTTAGATATATTAAGAATCATAATTAAATTAAAAAAATAAACAAATATAAAAATTATAAGAACATCATGAAAAATAAGATACTAATAAAAATCAATTGGATATAACTTATGAGAATTACTTATAATGTTTTTTATATTCAAAATATTACTAGATATTTATAAAATTTGAAGCTATATAAAATATAAATAGTAGATATATGAAAAAAAAATTAAACAAAAACCAAGATGGTTAAACATGAACAAAACAAAAGGTAGAGTTACCATTGAGTCCTAAATAGACGTCATTTTTATGTGATTATATAATTTAAGATAAACAAATATATATCAACTTGTAATTTTTGAATTTATGGATGTGATTAAAGATTGTAATATAATGTATAATTAATTTATTTTTTTATTATTATTTAAATTTAATTCGATAATTTGAACAACTGGGTAAGCGAGTACCTCATGGTATACCCAGATCCCTGCATGGTAAGGGTAAGGGTATGATTTTTACCTCAAGGGATGCAGGGTAAGGCATCGGGTATGGGGTAGAGGGTTACGTGCACCCTGGTAAGGGTTTTGGCATACCCTATCCATACCCTACCCGTTGCCATCCCTACCTGCAGGAGGGGAAGACATGAAATGACAATAAAATTTGGAGCTAAGCTCTATACAAAGATTATAAAAAACACATAGGCATTTAGAATTTCTCTGCTCTCAAAAGTTAAAAGAAAAAAAAAAGTCTCTACTGATTCTCTTCTATCATATGTTGTTGAGAGGAGAAAAACAAAGCCTTCTAAGGCTTCATGCCTTCCTAAAATGTTTGTATCTTATTATTATTTTTTTTTTATTTTGTGTATTGGGATAGTAATATCAATTTGTTAAATTATGAAGACAATTACGTAAAAAAACATTTTTTTGAAGATTTTAAAGAGTTATGTAATTTTATAAATAAAACCTAAAATTTTCATGCAAAAACAGAAGGTGATATATATATATAAAGACCAATATATTGATATATATTTTGCAATTAAGTTAATACAAATTCCTTCCTATTTCTTTTCCTCAAGTGAATAACAAGCTGCTCATTTCTCCAAACATACAGAAAAAAATAATTATTACTCTCTTTTTTGTCTTGTTCTCCAGTGAAAAAAAATGATGGAAAGAAAATAATACAGGGTCATCTCTCTCTCTATCACTAACCATTTGAGCCACTTATATATATATATATATATTTTTTTTTCTAAAGTGAAAAAAAAATTGATAGAAAGAAAATAATACAGCATGGTCATTTCTCTCTCTCTCTCTGTATCTTATGAAAAGTACTCCAAGGGTGTCTATGCTATTACTTGTCTTATCAACTTTTAAATCAACACCTACCACGTCGCCTAGCACTTGTTATACATGGTAGAGCATCTTTAGTTACAAAACCACATCCCCACACACCATTAATGAAATCTATAAATCAAAGAGCCCTCAACTCTAAACCCACTCCAATCTAAGCTTTTGCAAAGGAATTAAGAAAGATAACAATCATGAGTTCATCCACCCTTTTCCATCTCTTCCTCCTCTCCTCCCTCCTCTTATCTTGCCTTTTCAAATGCAAAGCTTGCAAGCTGGTAAACATTCATATATACTATATAGATAGTATATATATCTGCATTATTATAGTATATATATTTTATATGATACTTCAAAGTTGATAGCCTATATATATATATATGATGGTGTAGAGGATGACTTTAGCTACATTGAAGGAAGTCCTAATGGTCCTGAAAACTGGGGAAATCTAAAACCAGAGTGGGAGGCTTGTGGCAAAGGCATGGAGCAGTCACCCATTCAGTTGCGTGATAACAGAGTGATATTCGATCAAACTTTGGGGAAGTTGAGAAGAAATTATAGAGCCGCTGATGCAACATTAAGGAACAGTGGACATGATGTATTGGTACGTATATTAATATTTAATATTAGGGTTTCATGCATGAATGCATGCATGGTTTGATTGGTTTCCTGCAGGGTACGTACACTTGACAAAGAGTAGAACAATTAATTGAGTACCTACAATTTTATGAATAATGGATAAACTAAAGAACGGTTTTAGAAATATATTTTTAAATATATGATATTTCCAATTAAAAATTTAAAACTTAATTTTAGTTTTATTTTTAACTCTATACTAATTTAGTTTTGTTGCCAAATAAATATTAAGTTAGACTAAAAACTATTAACAAATTCTTACTTAAATTAGTAAAATTTTAAAATGATTAATATATATATATATACTCACATGAAATTTAAGAATTATAATTTAATTGATACAAACAAACTTATAACTACATGCACACCTTCAAGAGATATATAAAAATTTAGATAATGTAGATAATATTGCCATGTGTAATTGCATTTATTTTTATGAGTACAGATGGAATTTAAGAGTAATGCTGGTTCACTATCAATCAATCGAGTTGCATACCAACTCAAGCGAATTCATTTTCACTCCCCTTCAGAGCATGAAATGAATGGCGAAAGGTTTGGATATCATAACAAACAATGACATTCTCCACCAATAATTTCAAATTTCATATACCTATATATATATATGTGTATATAACTTAAATATCAAATCTCTGTAAGTGTCTTGTTTTGAACTTTAGGTTTGACCTTGAGGCACAGCTGGTCCATGAGAGCCAAGACCAAAAGAGAGCAGTGGTTTCTATTCTTTTCAGATTTGGACGTGCTGATACATTCCTCTCAGATGTAATTATATTAATTAATTACTTAATTAGTTATAAATTTTACCTTTCTTAATTATAATATTAACAAATTGCTTAATCTATTAATTGTAATATAAATAACCTTCTATTTTTGATATATGCATACATAGCTTGAAGACTTTATCAAGCAGTTTAGCAGTAGCCAGAAGAATGAAATAAATGCAGGAGTTGTGGATCCAAATCAATTACAGTTTGATGACTGTGCATATTTTAGATACATGGGCTCATTCACAGCTCCACCTTGCACTGAAGGTATTTCATGGACCGTCATGAGGAAGGTAATTAACTGACTTACAACTTAGTGCATATTGAGTTATATTATATATAATTAATTATCAACATGCTTAAATATTATGTATGGTTTATAGGTTGCAACTGTTTCACCAAGGCAAGTACTGCTGTTGAAGCAGGCAGTGAATGAAGTGAGTGTTTCTAATCAAGCTTTATCCCATCATTGTTTAGTTTTGATAATGTTAATTAACTTTTGCTAATTGATTTGTCAGAATGCTATAAACAATGCAAGACCACTTCAACCAACCAATTTCCGCTCCGTTTTTTACTTTGAACAGCTAAAATCGAAGCTTGGTGTCATGTAATAATATAAGCTCATAGTATGTCTGGGTGTAATATGGTGATGGTTAAATAAAAAGGGTGGAGTGCTCCACTCTGCATGTACTATCATCCTATGTATAATAAATAATGTGTCTTTTCAGTATCATGATCTTCACATTTTAGTGCATCCAAAAACTCAATGCAGGGATATAATAATTAAAAATGGGTTTTTTACGACAACTGATTTCTTTCATTAAGGGAGGTGTTCCATCCATGATCGAGGCAAAAGCATTTTATTAATTCATTAACTATTTGCTATCAAAAAAGGAACAATTTCATCATAAAATATTTTTTGAGCAACTAACTCTACCTATTATATTAATTTCTTAAAAATGCCTCTTCCATATTAGTTAGTGAAAGAATTCACAAATGATTATAGAAAAAAGAAAATTAATAAGCAATGGCATAAATTTGTAGGCTTATCACTTTATACAAAAAAATAGCATATCTAAGCATTTGAAATACAGCCTGAGTTGGAAAGATTTCATAATGAGTACAATGGTGTTAGTTCAATTTATCA
Organism: Dioscorea cayenensis subsp. rotundata; assembly: GCF_009730915.1. Lineage (NCBI taxonomy): Eukaryota > Viridiplantae > Streptophyta > Magnoliopsida > Dioscoreales > Dioscoreaceae > Dioscorea > Dioscorea cayenensis. The sequence continues at coordinate 1,314,636 of NC_052484.1, forward strand.
AAATCATATTTATATATCATAATAAATCCCAAAGACATGTTTAAATAGACTCTAGTTCAATTACACGTCAAATTTCTTATATAGATGACCTAATCCCTCCGCTACAACCACTTATATATATATATATATATATATATATATATATATATATATATATATATAACCATAATTCAAACAAATTAATCATATAATTACACTGTGAACTTTTTCAAATAGAGATTAAAATATAATTTATATCACAAAATCTAACAATTAGATATTTTGACCTCCAGAGAAGAATTACAAAAACACTAGCCTTTTGGAGTCTCTTTATTTTCTCTCAAAGGTGAAAGAAAGAAAAAAAGCCCTATTACTATCCTATGGGAGGCTCAACTCCAGCGATCCTCTAACCACTCCCTTTGCATCTCGCACTTTCTCCACATCTAGTGAACCATATTATTTGTACTTTTTCTATCCTCCCTATGTCAATGTAGTCACTCTTGTAACATTTAATTTATGTTTGCTAATAAACCATAGTTTTATTATTATAAATAACACCAGCTCACGTTTTCTGCTATCTATTTGTGCAAAAATAGAGGAGAAAAAGACAAACCTTTTTAAAAGCCTTTACGCCCTCTATAACATTTTTATATATCATTTCTCTATTTTTTGAGTTTGGATAAAATGGTCAAATATTTAAATTATAAGAGAAGGTTCAAATTTAAGAAAAATTATTGTCCAAAGTTTTTACATGGTTATATGAAATTATACATCGAAAAATATTTAAAATAAAGCAAGAAATTGATTAAAGAGGTGTCTACATATAATGGTGCTTGTGCTCATCAACTTCGTATATTATATAAATTTAGGAAAAATTGCTTGCATACCCCTATAAAACCATGAAATTGCTTAACATCCCCATAAAAATCTTATTTGCTTGACATACCTCATAAAACTAACTTTTTACTTATATATCCCCACGTTAGTTACCGTTAGTCAGATTTAGGGGTTTATGGAATTAATCATACTTCACTTAACCCAACTTAACTAAAAATTACCTAATTACCCTTAACATCATCCAGGTCATAATAGTATGAAATTACCCAATTACCCTTAACATCATCTAACTACCCTTAACATTATCCAAAATTACCCAATTACCCTTAACCATGGTATGAAAATTATTTGTTATATATTGTTACGTTGTAATTTTACCTATTTTATGTTGTGTTTGTAAAAGAGCATGTGATAATCTGAAAATGTTTTAGAGATGTTTGTAAAAACTTTAAATAATAGATTTACTCGAAAATTAGATGGATTTTGTAATTTTTAAAAATAATTAAAAGCGATATATATAGTCTATTGGTTATCTATAATTTAAATAATTTAAGTCTATAAAAATATAATAAAAAATTTTTGATGGGTATATTAATCAAACTTATATTACGTCATTTGGTTGAATGAAAGTGAGTAATGTCTACAAAATAGAAAGACTTTCTGGGGATATATAAAGCACCCATTTTGGTAATTTACCCTGTATTCCATCCATTGATTTAATACTATTAAGAGTCGAAACATGAGGGCGTGCAAGGCCAAATATAATTGATTTGCAGGGTAGTATCAGCAAATATCATGATAGGTTTTAGTAATTCGCGATTCAGGGGTGTCTGAGTGAAAATCCCATAAAATTTATTAATATATTTCTTATGAAAAGTAGCTTCGGGGTGCATATGCAGTACTTGTCTCATCAACTTCTAAACAACACCAACCTCACTATTGATATTGATATATAATACTATATATATATATATATATATATATATATATATATATATATATATGGCACGTTATAACTGTTTGAACATCCTTGTGCAAAAAACACATCACCGCACATCCCTTTGTTAAGTTAAAGACTCCTCAATTCCCCACCTATTCCAAACTAAACTTTTCAAGAAACACATTAAGAAGACAACAATGAGTTTATCCACCGTCTCCATCTTTTCTGCTCCATATATCTATACCATTAGTCTTTTTCATTTAAAAAAAAAATTCAAAGTAGAGTATAAATCAATTTAGAGTGATAGATAAATCATATGTTCACCACCAAATTGATCATAAAATAAATTAATAAATAAAATAGCTTTTTTATTTGTCTTGTTTGCATTTGTTTTTGAGTCCAAGATTCCCATTTGATGTTGTTTGGAGTAATTCACATCATGGATTTGCCTTCCACCAAATTATTCTCAAATGGAAAAATAAGTGTTTTTAATTTGCATTTTGTGCTAATCCATTTTCATACAAATTCAGAAAACCAAAGTCTTTATCTTTTTTATAATTTTGATCATTTATTTCCTTGAAAATGCCTCATACACATTAGTTAGGTTTTTTGAACCATAGTCCACCACTAAGGCTTAATGCCGACTTAAGATCTTCATATTAATTTTTTAAATCATAAACACAATTTGAAAAATAAAGTTCAATGTTGAAAGATTTCAAAAAATTTTAAATATTTTTAAACCGGAGATTTGAAGGAGTATATATAGAAAAACCAATATATTGATATATTTTTATAAATAAGTTAAATTCAAATTCTTCTTATTTTTATTCCTTAGGTGAATAACAAACGGTTCACAAGTTATTAAATAAAAAACAAAAAAGAAAAGATTGAAGAAAAATTGTTTATGGTACTATATGTATATTATATATTGATATAAATCTTATGAAAAGTACTTCAAGGGCGCCTATGGCATTACTTGTCTTATCGACTTCTAAATCAACACCTACCACGTTTGATATATATCCTGCACATATTACTACTGCTTGAACATCCCTAGTTACAAAACCACATTACCACACACCCCTTCAAATCTATAAATTAAAGAGCCCTCAACTCTCAAACCACTCCAATCTAAGCTTTTGCAAAGAATTAAGAAAGACTATAATGAGTTCATCCACCCTTTTCCATCTCTTCCTCCTCTCCTCCTTCCTCTTCTCTTGCTTTTCAAATGCAAGGCTTGAAGGTAACTATATCCATATACATTTATATATACATTATTATAGTTTTCTTTTTATATATACTTCAAATTGATAGCCTTGTATGTATGTATGATGGTGTAGCGGATGACTTTAGCTACATTGAAGGAAGTCCTAATGGTCCTGAAAACTGGGGAAATCTTAGACCGGAGTGGAAGACTTGTGGCAATGGCATGGAGCAGTCACCCATTAATTTGTGTGATGATAAAGTGATACAGACTCCAGCTTTGGGGAAGCTGAGAACAAGTTATCAGGCTGCTCGTGCAACACTGAAGAACAATGGACATGATATAATGGTACGTGTGTATTAATATTAGGGTTTCATGCGTGCATGCATGCGGTTTCATCCAACGTACATGTGGCAAGGATGATTTCTACCTTAACAAGAGGGTATGAGAAGAAGAATTGATTACCCTTAATTTTATGAATGATGGATAAATTATTAAAGGTTTTAAAAATATATATTTTAACTTTTAAAACCTTTTATTATGTTATTTAGAATTTAAACCTTAATTTTTAGTTAAAATTTCTAATATATATATTTTTTTCTTTTTAAGTACTGTTTACTAATTTAGCTTTTGTTGTTAAATAATATATAGTCAAGTTAAATTAAGACTCTTGACAAGTTATTGCTTGAATTGCTAAAATTTTAAAAAGATTAATGTATGTATATATATATATCAATTTAAGTAATATTGCATTCATTTACACATGAGTAAATGACAGGTAGAAGTCAATTAGCACTAATTTATAGTCAAGTTTAACCTTCAGTTTATTTGTCATGTCTAATTACAATTGCTTGTGTGAGAACAGGTGAACTTTAAAAGTGATGCTGGTTCACAATTCATCAATCGAGTACAATACCAACTCAAACGAATTCATTTTCACTCCCCATCAGAACATGCACTTAATGGTGAAAGGTAAAAGTCTTTATTTATAAATATACATCTTTAACGTTTATTAGGTTTTCCATGTAATCTTTAAACCTATGTGTACCTATATAACTTGAATGTCACATCTCTTAAATTTTTTGTTTTATAACTTTAGGTATGACCTTGAGATCCAGATGGTCCATGAGAGCCAAGATCAAAGGAGAGCAGTAACTGCTATTATGTTCAGATTTGGACGTTCTGACCCATTCCTCTCAGACGTAATGAATGAATGAATTAATTAATTAATAATATTCTTTACCTTTTCTTAATAATTAGTAACTTATAATTTATTAATAGTAATACAAATTATAACCTTCTATATTTTATACATGTATACATAGCTTGAAGACTTTATCAAGCAAATAAGCAGAAGTGAGAATTTTGAAGTAGATGCTGGAGTTGTGGATCCAAGGCAATTATTACAGTTTGATGACCCTTCATATTATAGATACATGGGCTCATTCACAGCTCCACCTTGCACTGAAGATATTACATGGACCGTTATTAAGAAGGTAATTAACTGACTTAATTAATTAATTAATTAATGCATAATATTATATTATCTTCTAATTACTAAAATGCATAATTATATATTGTTTTTTATAGCTTGGAACTGTTTCACCAAAGCAAGTATTGATGTTGAAGCAAGCAGTGAATGAAGTGAGTTTTTCTAATTAAACCCCATCTGATTTTAATTAATATGATCATTTTAATTTTTATAAGTTTAATTAACTTTTGCTAATTGATTTTGTTTTCAGAATGCTATAAACAATGCAAGGCCACTTCAACCACTGAAATTTCGCACCGTTTTTTTCTATCCGCATCAGAAACCCAATCATGATGCCATATAATCTAATCAAGCTCGTAGTATGTATGAGTATGAGTGTAATATGGTGATGCTTAAATAAAAAGGGTGGAGTGCTCCACTCTGCATGTACCCCTTATCATATAATAAATGGGAAATATAAATTATCTCTCTTTTGAGTATATATTATGATCTTCGCATTTTAGTGTGTTCAACAACTCATCAATGCAGGGCTATAACAATTAAAAATAGTTTTTCATGACAAATGATTTGCAACAAACAAAAACTCGATATATATTATTTGCTATAAACAAAAACTCTCTAAAATAAGTTAATATTTGCAACGTTGTTTGTGGTTGCAAATAGTACACTCTCACAACGTCTAATATTATAATACTATTTGTAAGAAATTTTTTTTGTCAAAAAGAAATTATTTTATTTTTCCTTGTTTGCAAAAGAAACTTATTTTAACAGAGCTTTCTCAGTCATCTCTCCCTAAGATCTTCATTTTTGTTTTATTTTATATATTATGATAAAAATATCAATTTTTTAAAATTATAAAGACAATTTTAAAAGTGGAAACTCAAAATTTAAATACCTTTAAATAGAAAAACTAACTTTTTAAAAATATTTATTTATTTATTCTAATAAAGTGGATAAACAATGAGCACTTAGCTATATTGGAAGGGAGTTAAACTTTTGATTTTTTATTTTAAAAAAAAAATGCTAATACTCCCATATTAATTATAAAGATATAATTATTATTTTTTTGTACTTGTATTTTCACCTTAATAGGGAAAAAAAATTGAGAGAAAATAATATCGAATAATAAATAAATAATAATCTATATTATATAAAATATACTTCACGGTAGTGTCGGTGCCAGTATATTATATATATATATATATATAATATTATAAAAAACCCTTCACGGAACCACGGGTCTCCCTATGCCAATACATATATTATAAAAAATTAATAAATAATTGAAGGGGATCCATGCCAGCGCTTAATGTCATTAGTAATATATTTCGTTCATTTATATCATCCATTGAAATGAATATATTATTATTTAAAAACTCAAAAACAAACAATGACTTTTTACGAGTTATTTGTTAAAAAATAAAAATAAAAAATCACGCACACCATGATAAGTGCATTCAAGGCATTTACCAACCCGTAATATAATTGTTAACGGTAACTTGCCATTTTCTTTAAATATAAAAAAAAAACCGCCCATAATTTTAAACCAATGTGTACCGAAAAAAACTTGAATAACAAATCTCTTAGTATTTTATTTTTATTTTTTATTTTTACTTTAGGTATAACCTTGAGGTTCATGAGAGAGGATCAAAGGAGAGCAGTAACTGCTATTCTGTACAGAGCGGGACTTCTTGATATGTTCCTCTTAAACGTAATTAATTAATTATATTCTTTACATTTTTTTATTAATTAATATCTTAATATATTTACTCTTAAATAAATGACCTACCTAATTTGATATATGTATATATACTGTATGCATAGCTTGAAGCCTATATCAGCCAGATTATCAGTAGCTAGAAGAATGAAATAAATGTAGGAGTTGTGGATCCAAAGCAAATAGAGTTTGATCACTTTGATTATTATCAATACATGGGCTCATTAACAACTCCTCTTTACACTGAAGATGTTACATGGACCGTCATTATGAAAATTTTTTTTTACAAAGGCGATAAGCACCGCCCCACAACGGGGTATCAAGGGATAGATAAATATGAAGGTGCACCAGTTACAGTAGTTTAACGACCCATTAGAGATTTATTAACTCGGCCAGACATCACATAGGGCAATTAAATTCCTACCATGTGTACACCCTAGAAGATATTTCAGGAACCAAATGAAATTCATAAATCCCCCCGCCTTGTAACCCTGGAGGAAAAGGAAATGACATCCTCCTACAGGGGACCTATGAATAGGAAATAAACAGTACCGTTCCAGTAATTTATACAGTATCTACAGTGTATGCACATTATTGTAACAGTACTGCCAACCCTGGGTCAGCTCTGTGTAGTGGTTGTTTCATTAAGAAGGTAATTAACTAACCTAATGCATAATATTATATTATTTTCCAATTATTAAAATGTTTAATTATATACGTTTTAATTATAGCCTGATTCGTTTCACCAATGCAGCTAATATTGTTGAAGTTCGCGGTGGATACTGTGAGTTTCTCTGATTAACTTCCATCAGATTTTAATTGATGTTGTTTAGTTTTGATAAATTTAATTAAATTTTGCTGAATGATTTTGTTTTCAGTATGGTAGAAAAAATGCAAGGGCACTCTGCAAGTGTGTGCACGCGCGCAGTGTGTATGAATGCAGGTATTATAGTGATGGTTAAATAAAAGGAGTCAGTGCTATGAATAATAAATATATATGTGAAATATAAATTATATAACGGTCGAGTATCATGATCTTCACATTAACAAAGAACAATGCTTTATATCTCATGGCAAAAAGCTTTTTTTTTTAAAGTTTAATAAGTATATTTATGTAAATAATTAAATCCTTTCTAGCAGGATTTTACAATGGCGGAACTAGAAATCATTAATTAGTAGGGGCTGGAGGCCATATGTAAAAATAATTTTCATCAAACAAAAGTAGCTGTTTGCAATAATACTGTGATAATATAATTTTTAAGTAAAATAACCATAATTTGAATATAAATACTATAAAAAAAATTTTAAAAAAACTATTTATGAACTCTTGAACTAGAATTGTCACCAATGCCAAGGTCCGACGAGCAAGGCATATGACTAAGAAGGGGTAATTGCATACCACATGATTAGATTTTCTGAATATGTTGTAAAACTACTTTGTTATCAATAGTTGAAGAAACCTCCCTATCGATATAGACAACCAAGCTATCATTCATACACTTATCTAATATTTTATTACGCAAGTCAGTTTCCCAACATTCATCACCGAAAACATTCTCTCAACACTAGTTGTTACAACTGGCAAAACCAATGCCAACTCAATAAGGCGATAAATAAGTGAAAAATTGTACTTTTACTTGTTTCAACCATCTTTCTAGCCAAATATCCTAAGTCCCCAATATTCGCAAAATTTTCATCACGTCTCACATCATGAATAAAAGTGATAAGTTGATCCTCAAGCATCATACGTTCAATCATATAGTAAAGTCTTCAGGATAAAAGCTCTGCAAAACGAAGTAAATTCTGGATGCTGAATTTGAAGAATGAATTCTTTTTATCAAGGCATGACACGAGAAGTAACTCCATGCTAGTTTATGGGAAACAATTTTGCAAACAGATCACACCCACTATAGTGTGTGTATATATATAAGTTAAAATATCTAGTTCTTAAAACTTTCTGTGCAAGAGAAAGAAGAAAGATCCCATATTAGGGTTTTAGCATATAATTATCAATATACAATTCCAATTACAAGAGTTACATGCATACCAACCCATGATCTTTGAGGACCATACGTACAAAATCATAATATTACACGTATACATGCATGTTTAGATACATACATATGTACAAATTTAAAACATCTAGTTATCATTTTCTCCTCCAGAGTGATGGAGTATTACCCCAATTATTGAGCTGATCCCTTGCTCAATCAGTAGTCAGAGTGCTCAGGTATCTATTCAATTCTCGTTGTTACTGTTGGCACTAACCAATGGATCATAATCCATTAGCCCAAAACCATTTCCTCATCAAACCATCTCCTCCAAACCTTTGGCCCAAACTAATTACCCTAAACTAATGGCTCATTAAACCATCAACTTGCAACTTTGGTTTTGGGTAAATTTGTGGGCTGCTTCCTCTCTATAAATAGAGAAGATTACTTCTCATTCTTACATACAATCAAAGTGAGAGTGAGAGTGAAAGTGAGAGTGAGAGTGAGAGTGAGAGTAAGAAAAAATTAAAGGAAAAAAGAGGAAAGAAGAAAAGTGAGGAAGTGTGGAAAAATATTTTGAGAGTTAGTCCAATCTCCTAGTATAAGAGAGAGTTCTGGTTTTCTCCTTGTTATTAGAGAGAGTTGTAACTCCTGCAATTTTCCCACTTAGTAAATTCTTCTATCTTTGCCCGTGGTTTTTACCCTAATTGTTTAGGGGTTTTCCACGTAACATCTTTGTGTTCTTTATTTTTCAGCATTCCTTTTATTTACTGTTGTACTGCTCTATTCGATCCTACATTTTACAACAGTTACTTCTATAACCAATTTTATATAATACATTTTTAGAGATAAAATGGGGAAAAACAAACAAACAAACATCCTTTGGATGAGTTACAAAAACAAAATTAAATTTTGCTATCTCCATCTCTTTGATGAATAATTGAAGCTTAGGTGTCTCTTCTTCAATTTTATATGTCCTTTTGGGAAGGAAATCTTGACCTTTTTGTATTATATTTTTGTGTTAAAATAATTAATTTTATTAATATATATATTTCTTAAAATTATGGTTCAAACCTTAGACTTTTAAATATGGAGAGAAATGAAGTACAAGCCTCTACTTTAGGAGTAGTTCACTAAACTAATTTCTAAGCAAATAGTTGTTAGAATGAATTAAAAAAATTAGGACAGTAAAATAAGAATATATTTATATAGCACTTAATCTCCTCTATAATATTTTCAATAAATAGATAAAGAAGTTTATAATTTATGGTCATTTCTATTATTAATCGGCTACCTTCATGGGGGTGAATAGATTTTTTGAATTTTTTCTAATGAGAAAAGAAAAGGACTGCGATTCAAAATAATTAATATTGCTAAAACTATTCAAATATTAAAAATAGATTAATAAAATAATCAACTTTTTTTTTCATCTCCTTTCTCTTCCTCATGTTGTTTCTTGTCCTCAAGGAATGTGAATGACAAGTTACACATTCTACCCAAAAAAAAATCAATTATCTCTATCTTCTTATCATGAAATAAACACAAAATTTACTGAGAGACATATAATAGAGAGTAATCAAGGCATTCACAACTTTAGTAACATTTGTTCCTCAGCACCTAATAGTGAATGGAGTGCTTCTAATTAAGCTTTATCCAACCATTGTTTAGTTTTGATAATTTTAATTAACTTTTGCTAATTGAATTTTTTTTTTTTCAGAATGCTATAAACAATGCAAGACCACTTCAACCAACCAATTACCGCTCCGTTTTTTACTTTGAACAGCTGAAATCGAAGCTTTGTGTCATATAATAATATAAGTAAGCTCGTAATATGTATGAGTGTAATATGGTGATGGTTAAATAAAAAGGGTGGAGTGCTCCACTCTGCAAGACTGCATGTACTATCATCCTATGTATAATAAATAATGTGTCTTTTGAGTATTATGATCTTTATATTTTAGTGCGTCCAAAAACTCAATGCAGGGCTATAATAATTAAAAATAGTTTTTTATGACTAATGATTAATTTCTTTCATTAAGGAAAAAAAACGGTGTCCACCCCATGATCGAGGCAAAAGCATTTCATCATAAAAGATTTTACAACTAACTCTACCAAATATATTATTTACAATATATTAATTCCTTGAAATTACCTTCTCCATATTAATTAGTCAAAGAATTCACAAATGATAATATATGGCAAAAACAATTAATGAAAACATATATACCAGACCGGTGAAAAACAAAGCCTTCTAAAGCTTAATGCAGCTAGAAGATCTTCATAATGAGTAAAATGATGTTAGTTCAATTTTGTCAAAATCATATTTATATATCATAATAAATCCCCAAAATATATTTAAATAGGCTCTAGTTCAATTACATGTCAAATTTCTTATGTACATGACCTGATCCCTCCGCTACAACTACTGATAAAAAAAACTTCATAATCTGAAAAAATCGCATAATTGCAGTGTGAACTTTTCAAATAAGATCAAATAAAATTTATATAACAAAATATAACAATTAGATATTTTGACCTATGGTTAAACCATGAGTTGACTTTAACTTAAGACACGAAATGACCATACCCCGCGCTAACCTCCAGAGAAGAATTACACAAACACTAGGCCTTTGGAGTCTCTCTTCTCTCAAAGGTGAAGGAAAGAAAAAAAAGGCTATATTACTATCCTATGAGAGGCTCAACTCCAGCTATCCTCTAACCACTCCCTTGCCTATATTTCTCACCATTTTAGTGAACCATGTTATTGTACTTTTCTATTCTCCCTCTGTCAATCTGATCACTCTTGCAACATTGATTTATGTTGCTAATAAATCATAATTTATCTATTTAAAAACACTCAACTGTTTTTCTTCTATTATTTGTGATAGAGGGGAAAAAAATCAAAGCCTTCTAAAGCTTTATACCTTGTAACATTTTTATAACTCATTTCTCTATTTTGTGAGTCAGGATAGAATCATCAAATTTTCAAATTATAAGAGAAGGTTAATTTAAAAGAAAATTCATTTGCACGAGGTACTTGTCTTATCAACTTCAGCGGTCTCTATACAAGTACTTGTCTTATCAACTTCTAAATTGATAGGGACGCTAGTATACATGCCGATTGCGTAATCAAGTGTGCGTAAGTGCAATGTTGGTCCACAGGAAAGAAAGTGAATACTAGTAATAACTCTAAACCCGAAAAATAGCCTGAAAGATCGAGTGGTGTGTGTATAAATAAGGGCAAATAAAAACAAGAAAATACGGGAAATAATAGGAAAGAAGTTAAAGAAGAAAGCGATGTCTAACCATGTAATCCTATTTGAATCGAAAGGTTCCCAGAATTATACAAAACCTTGATTTCTCATTCAAAGTGTAACTGAATAGGTGCAGAGCTGATGTAGACATCCACACAATCGATTAACACTCTATGAAACTTTATTGTAGACTAACGATAATCTCTTAATTGTAGATACTCTCCCCCAAAGAGGAAGAAGATTATCCCTAATCCGAATACCCACATGATTTTAAAGAGCATGGAAATTAACACTAATCCACCCACTCGGAAGGATGACGGGAGACAAATTCTCCTAGATACTCTAATCAGAGGTGTACCCACTATCCTCTCGAATTGTGACAAATTTATGCTAGGTGAAAATTTCTTCTCGTCATGTAGCAATACTAAGTGTGATATCTAGGGCTTTCGCCTCGTTAGTAATCAAGAATTCAATCACATAATTAGACTCAAATATATATGATTGCAAATGAGAAATCAATTAAAGCATTAAAGATCTAACAACCAAAGTCAAGAATATAAACCCTAAAGTTCCACTATGCCCAAACATCTACAAATTAGCCCTATAATAATAGAGGGCAAGAATTCAAGATACAAATAATGACGGAAAACATGAAAGCCATGAAAACCCCATTTTCAATCCCTAGAATGAAGAATCGCCAGAGAAGTTGCTTGACAAGCTTCCACTCATGGCGCCAAGATGAGCTTAACGGCTATGATCTTTAATCCCCTTGAATGTACGTAGATCCGAATCCCTCTCCAAATCCCTCCTTAGATGCTGGAGATTCATCTTGTTTCTTCCTTAACCTCACCCCAAAGAAACTCCTCCAAATAATAAAAGAATAGAATAGAGAATGCCCTAAAATATCCTCATAAGTTCTATTTATACCCGGCTGCTTACGGGTTGCTTACGAGCGTAAGGGATAGGCTACAAGGGAGTTGGAGAAGATTGTCGTGAGCCTTACGGGAACACTTATAGCCATAAGTCACGTCCATAAGGTCTTCTTCTTGTGTTACGTTCCAGCTTAAGGCCATAAACGCTGGACCGTAAGTTTCAGTGTTCTGCTTCTTGCGACTGCAATTACGAGTAGGGATGGAAATGGAGTTGGGCGGGGCATGCCCTTTACCATCCCTGCCCCTCCAAGCCTCGTCCCTTTTTTTTTGTTCATAAATCGCCCACCCTGCCCCATGCTACCCTGTTCATAGTTATAAATAAGTAACTAAAATTCCTAAAAATATTTTTAAAATAGATTTTTTTATAAAACATATACTTATAAAAACAAGCTCATAAGAAATTTATTGAATTTTTTTTTGAAAAAAATCATTTATCCCTACATTATATTATATTTATAATAAGTTAAATTAATAGTGGGGTGGGGCATGGAGAAACCAAACCTGCCCAGCCCCGCCCAAAGCCAGGGTGGATCAGGTCGGATCAGGTCGGAAAAAACTGGTAGGTTCAGTTTTTGCCATCCCTAATTATGGGTGTATGATGTGGTAGTAATATCTTCTGAATGGTCCTTACAGGCATCCTTATGGGCGTAAGCCTTGCCCGTAAGGTCCTCTGAATTCATTCTAAATCCCCTTTTACAGGCATAAGCATGCCTTTAAGATCTTATGAAATTGACTTACGGCCGTAAAGCTGGCCGTAAGCTGCCTGTAAGCCACCAATTTTACCTTGTCCTTGTTATAGTGATGCCAAGAGAGCTCCAAATTCATCGTTTGAGGTCTGAGATGCTTTTTTTAGTTCTCTTTCGTCTTGACGTGTTGCCTTAAGCTTGTAAATATGAAACACTAGATTTAGTATCGGATTCCATAATATGATCTTAATACATGCCGGACGAGCGTACAAATTGGTATAAAATATATGCATATTGTACACTCATCATAAATCAACACCAACCTAATCATTTTTGACCAAGGTTGTCAAATCCGACCCGGGCATTGATCTGGCCAGGGCATTGATCCGGCAAAGTCAAGGGGTCAGGGGTCAATGGGTTCAACGGGGTCACTAATAAAATATTTAAAAATATATTATAATAATTAATAATTATAAAAATATAAAATAATCTCTATTTTTAATATTTAAAAAACAAAATTTATTAAATTTAATAGTTAAAATTTAAATTTTATATAAATTTAATTTTTGTTAAAATTAAAAATTAAAAAAATCATAAAGGTCTCGGGAGTCACATGTTTGTGAGTCCTGAGACTCTCTCTCTCTCTCCTCTAATCCTTCATCTTCTTCCTCTCTTTCTTTCACTTTCATCCTTTTCCACTGGCTATCTCTCTCTCCTCATTAATTGTCTCTTTCCTTTTTCCTCCTACGAGTCTTCGACCAGCTCTCTCTCCCTTTCATACTCCTCAAACCGACTACCCTCCACCGCCTTCTTTCTCTCTCTCTCTCTCTCTCAGCTTCATTTCTAGGTCATCTTTGTCGTGGTTAAATAGGGTGAGTCACTCGGTTTTTAGCCGGGTCATCCGATTCTTAGTTGGGTTGTTAGAAGTCCAAGTGGAGGAGCATGACTGGGCCGTCCTCATGGACGTTCTCGGTTTTTCTGCTTGAATAGGCCTAGCCGGTCAGGATTTGACTACCTTGCTTTCGACAAATATATATAAATATGACATGTTATAACGGTTTGAGCATCTTTGTGCAAAATCCACATCACCGCACATCCCTTTAAGTTATAGACACCTCAATTCCCTCCAAATATTCCAAACTAAACTTTTCAAGAAACAAATTAAGAGATGATGAAGGTACAATATTCTATTCTTTCATATTATTTTGTAGATTTATTTGGCTTGTATTAGGATCATATTGTGAAATTCAGTGCTAAACTTAGTGTGTCTTGCATTCTCAGCCTTCGGACAGCACTTAAAGACGAGAGAAAACAAAAATAAGCACTCCAGACACAATATGAAGAAGATAGAGCTCTCTCGGCATCAAATAATTAAGGACAAGACAAATAGGATGGCTTATGAATAGCTTATGGCTGTAAGTCTCTTCCAGAGAACCTTGCGGGCATGCTTATGCTCGTAAGAGAGAGTTTAGAGCCAAATCAGAGGACCTTACAGGTGGGACTTACACCGGTAAGGACCATGCAGAGAAGCTTATGACTGGAGCTTATGCCCGTAGGGGCTGTTGCAAAGGGCAACAAAGTGAAGTGAATATCAACATTATTAATTTTATTAATTAAAATCAATAATAAAAATATGGTTATAGATGAATGTGCTCTGTTAAAATTTTAAAAATAATGTTCCCATTCCAAAGTTCTATTTCTTTTCCAAATGTACATAGCAAGGGCAATATCAAATCATTCAACATCATCAAACATATCAAACAATATTACCACCAAATTATCATCATAATCAGTTTCAAAGCTCGAGTAGGGTTGTGCCTAGGATATCTTCTTTAAATTCTAATCTTAGAATTATCTGGGATTTTATCTCCAGAGCAATTATCTTGAATACCTGGCTGGAGAGAAATAATTGGATTTTTCAACTTAATTGCTTATCCTTTCATTCTATTATTTTGAAAACTACTAATATGTTTTTCTCTTGATTTTATGCAGCTCCAGATTCATCTCGAGCAAACCAACATTGAAGCTTCTCAGAAGATAAAACGATACCTCAACTTCTTGAGCACCATGTCGACAACGACCCAAAGGTCAACCTATACCATGAGTAATCCATCCCCTTTAATCTTCACGCTCGGGTAGGCCTGTGTCTCCAAGCGGATGTCTTCGCTTTCTCAGCTTTCTTTCCTTGTTTAGAGCTTTCAGTGTTTTGTTTTGCTCACTTCCGGTGAAATCTTAGTCTGTCCTCGCTGTTTTGTTCTATTATCTTTCTATTCAGTATTTATTATGTCCTGCTTTATTTCTTTTCAGTATTCATTTTTAGTGTGTTTTGTTCAGTTTTCTATTTAAATAAAACTATGATTTATCCACATTTATTAAAAAAAAATCGCTTTCAAAGCCAGCGTGCACTATCTGGTTCCCTATCTCATCTTCATCCTTGTCATCATTAAAAATTTAAAACCATCTTCACTATCATTATCAGCACTATCAACTTTAGTAATCAAAAGCTATATTAAAAAAACAAAACTATAGATCAACATAACCTTTCCATATCCTATCTTCAGCCTTGCCAATGTTGCCATCATTAAACCCATCTTCACTATCATTATCAACAATATGAATTTTAGTAATCAAATTCTATATTAAAAATAACAAAACCATAGATCAACATGACCCGTTAAAATTTTAAAGTTAATGTTCCCATTCCAAATTTTAGACTCTTTTCCGAATAAGTACTTAAAAACTAAATCAAATCAATCAACATCATCAAAGCAACCAAACAACACTGTCAACATATTATCATCATAATCGGTTTTGAAGCCAACCCAGGCTATCTTCTTCCATTTCTTCAATCATCATCATGGTACTATCAATTTTATTTATTAAAACCCATACTAAAAATAACAAAATTATTGCTAAATATACCTTGTTGAAATTTTAAAAGATAATTTCTCATGCCTAGTCATGCCAAAGTAGATTTTTTCCCCAAATGTATGATGAAAAAACATTAAATCAATCAAAATCAATTGTCAAATAAATCAAACAACAATATCACCCTATTATTATCGGTTTCAAAGTGAACGTATGCTATTTTCTTCCATATCAATTCTTAGACCATATTATTATTATTATTAAAACCATCTTCATTGTTAGCAGCACTATTAATTTTATTTATTAAAACTTATATTAAAAAAACAAGATTATAAATGAATATGCCACATTAAAATTTTAAAGAAATATATATTATGGATTTCGTCCGTCTTACGTATACTTAGCAAACATAATCCATACCCCACTAGGGTGGCTATTCACAATAGCATTGATTACTTGTAAATTTATGGGTAAATGGAGGGATAAATAAAGGTTTTAAAAATATATATATTTTTAAAAAAATATATATTTTTAAAACAAATAATATTTTTTTAAAAAATTGAAACTTAATTTTACTTCAAATTTCAAATAGAACAATACTTAGTAGCTCTTATTTTTATCTCCTTTATTATTTTAATTTACTCCTTAAAAATAATTAAGTGAAATTAATATTCCTAAAAAGATGGATATTGCATAAATTGCTTAAGTTTTAGAAAGATTTATAGCATATATATATATATATATATATATATATATATATATACTCTCAAAAAATCTAAGTACACGTATATCTGGAAGATTTTTTAAAAAATCTTTTATTTATTTATTTATTTATTTATTTTTGTTAAAAGAGCTACCACTTTAGCTAGATTTATTTTATTTAGTCCAAAAGATGGACAACATGGTTACAAGAAAACAAACAACTAAACAGATTGCTAATACAAATTCAAGCTAAGTTGTAATGGAACGGAAATGGTGATGCTGGTTCACTTATAAAGGCCCTAACAAATCTCTAGAGAAGGAAGAAAAAAACCCATAAGAACTCAGGGTCACTTGACTATCTTCTCCTTCCAAGGTGAGAGCAAAAGAAGAGACATTCTAAACTCTCTTCTATGACATGTGATGGAAGTGGGAAAAAAAAATCAATATAAATAAATAAAAACTTTTATGCAACAACGGGAAGTTTGAAGGAAAATAAATGCAAATTTCATCCTGTTTCTATTCCTCGCTGAAGGATAAGTTAGCTCATTTCCCAAAACACACACACACAAAAAAAGAAAAAACCCTTTTTTGTTTTCATTTTCAGAAGTGAAAGAAATAGTTTGTGCACATTAGCTCAAAAGCTACATCCCCACACACACACATGTACACACACCCCTTCAAATCTATAAATCAAGGAGTCCTCAACTCTCAAACTATTCCAATCTAAACTTTTTCAAGGAAAAAAGAAGATAGCAATGAGTTTATCCATTGACATCTTCTCGTCTCCCATTCTTCAAAACAAGTAAACAATAATTATCATCTTCAAAAAAAAATTTTAAAATAAAAATAAAAATAAAAATAAACAAAATAAATCAAAATTACAAATTGTAACATCCCTGAAATTAAAAACCCTAACTAAATTTACAATTAAAATTTTCAATATTGTCTATATTTGTAATAAAATAATTTAATTAAATTGAGTAAAAAAATTTTTAAATAGGCATTAATTAATTACATAGATTAAAACAGAAATAAATTAAATGTTATGAGTCAATATGTAAAAAAGGATAATATAGAATTTAATTTAACTATTTAAATAAATCTCATAGATCAATATGGATAAGCATATATATATATATATATATATATATATATATATATTTGTTTATGAAGAAATGGCATGTGCTTTCATGAAGAAATGAGCTTTAAACTAGCAGGGGGATATTTTGGTAATTGTCCGGACGGTGGAATTTAGTTGTTTTTATGGGTCTCACTTGATGGAAAACAAGTCAATGAACACAAGTCACAAACTTGTTATACAAGCTCATAAGGCATATTGAATTTGGCCAAATTCCATCGTCTTCGTCTCAAAAACAACAATTTTGCCGTTTATGATAATATTTTATTTTATTATATTTTCGACTAGAAATCTCGGATTTTTACACCATATTCGACATTAGCTTTTATTTGTTAAGCCCTTTATTTTCTTGCTGAAATTTGAAAACTTGCTGCTGTTTTCGGCAAATTTTCGAATTTCTCTTTTTGTGGATTTTCGTATCTTTCTTGGGGGTCTATTTATTGTAAACCTACGGGTTAAGATGGGAGGTGGTCTAGTAATAGTTCTTTATTGAGTAATAAAGTTTACTCCAATTTCTAGCCAATCATGATAATCTCTGATCAACAGATTAGAAGGCTTGTTACTGGCATTCGTGCGTGGATCAATAGTTTCAAGATTATCGCTACACCAGTTTCTTAATCCTATAGCTATTCTCTTATTTTCCTCACAAAGTCATCAATGTTGTTCAATATCTGTTAACAAGAGAACAAGATAGGAGGGAAGAAGAGTGTGCACAAACTTTGATTTAGCATTAGACAAGAGGTAAGTATTTACTTATATATATATATATATATATATATACTTGATTGTAGTTGTATGGTTGTTGATTGAGTGATTGCTTTGTATGGAATCTATGTTTGATCATGTTAATTACATAATTAGGTGTGATTGAGATTTTATTGTTCTGATTGATTTTATATTTTATGAAGATATTGAATATGATATTATTGTTTTGGATTTATGATATAGTAAAATTTGTGTTATATTATGATAAGAACATAATATTTATGTTTGAAAAATAAAGATGTGATGGGAAGAAATAAATGAGTATATGTGATAGAAAGAAATTGGATTGAAATTGAAATTTAAAATATGGATAATCGGAAAAAGGTAGATGATTGGTGCTTGCCTAGTTGAGCATGTCTTTTCGCTTAAAAAAATTATGTTGTGTGTTATGATCTTTCTTGCACCTGTCCATATATATAGGCGACGAAAAGATGCTAACACTGCAACACATGTCCATACAGCCGATATAGGGTGTCAAGGCACTATGTCCAAACATATAGGTGACGATAGCAATACTTGGGATTGATGTGATTAGGATGCTAGTCCATACATATAGGTGACGATAGCGCATGCTCGGGGAAAAATATGACCATTAGACCATGGGATATACTTAGCTAAGTTAAGTAGGGCTTAAGAAAATTAAACGAAATAAAAGATTGTGGTACATAATAGAGTAAGTAATTTGATCATTAAATTGGCATACTGAACTACTTGATCTTTTTCCTTATTTAACCATCAAAATGATATGCTCGATATCAAGTAGTAATTTATTGTTTATATTTCTGGTCATGAGAATTTAATTGATATGATTGCCTATATGTTATTAATTGTATGTTATTGTATAATTTTCTACATGATATTACTGAACCGACAACTCACCCCTTGCCACCCAAATTTTCAAGAGTAGACGATTAGGGTTTCTTTAGCCAGTAGGAAAGAAGGGAGTGTTACACAAATATACTAAAATGATTTTTTATGTACTTTTTTTTTCTTCAGTCTTGTTTGCACTTGTTTATTAATCAAAAATTTTTTGACATTGTCTGGAATAATTAATATTAGAGTTTGTCCTACTATAAATTATTTTCAAATGAAAGGACAATTGATATATATATATATATATATATATATATATATATATATTTTGGCATGTTGTCATAAACTAATTTATTTCAATGAAATTGCTAAGCAAATAGTTGTCAATAATGCTAAAGAGTGAGTCATAAAAGAAATTAATCTCACTATCTATTTAATAATGTTTATGAAAACTCTCTCTGTGGTATACATTTTACAGCTCCTTGTAGACACCTCTTTCATAATTAGCTAGTCTTTTGACCCATAGTTAACCAGAGCAGAAGACATGAAATGACAATGATAGCTGGAGCTAAGTCTATATAAAGATTATGAAAACACATGGGCATTCAAAAATTTCTTCGCTCCCAAAAAGTTAAAAGATCTCTACTGATTCTCTTCTCATATGCAGCTGAGAGGAGAAAAACAAAACCTTCCTAA
>NC_052484.1:1335649-1357046 GCF_009730915.1 Dioscorea cayenensis subsp. rotundata
ACATACATTGCCATCGTTTGAAAAAAACCTATAGGCGTGGCACTAATAAATCGGTGCATTCGTGTCCGCACCATGCGCCTACGTGAGTTCGAATTTCTAAGCTAATTTCCGAATCCAAACCACGCAAATTTGCACCCCCTGCGCTCTAGGCGTAAGAGAACATAACCACTAAAAGCAAGGTTAAAGGATAATGAATAGTACTATATATAAAGTGGATGAATTCCTTGTAGCTAGGCAATGTGGTACTAAACCTTTAGTAGGAATGTTTTGAAACAATATGGGCCTAAAGAATATGGGCCCTCTAACATTCGGCAAATTTCGAATTTCTCTTTTGGGTGGGTGGGGGGTTTCCTATCTTTCTTGGGGTCTATTTATTGTAAGCCTATGGGTTAATATGGGAGGTGGTCTGGTAATAGTTCTTTAATGAGTAGTAAAGTTTACTTCAATTTCTGGCCAATCCTGATAATCTACGATCAGCAGTTAGAAGCTTGTTACTGGCATTCGTGCGTGGATCAACAGTTTCAAGATTTTCATTGTATCAGTTTCTTAATCCTATAGCTATTCTCTTATTTTGCTCACAAAGTCGTCAATGTTGTTCAATATCGGTTAACAAGAGAACAAAATAGGAGTGAAGATGAGTGTGCACGAACTTTGGTTTAGCATAGGACAAGTGGTAAGTATTTACTTATATAGTTATATATATATATATATATATATATATATATATATATATATATATATATACTTGATTGTAGTTGTATGGTTGTTGATTGAGTGATTGCTTTGTATGGAATCTATGTTTGATCATGTTGGTTACATAATTAGGTGTGTTTGAGATTTTATTATTTTGATTGATTTTATATATTATGAAGATATTGAATATGATATTATTGTTTTGGATTTATGATATAGTAAAATTTGTGTTATGTTCTGATAAGAATATAATATTTCTATTTGAAAAATAAAGATGTGATTGGAAGAAATTAATGAGAATATGTGATAGAAAGAAATTAGATTAAAATTGAAATTGAAAATATGGATAATTGGAAAAAGGTAGAGGATTAGTGCTTGCCTAGTTGAGCATGTCCTTTGGCTTAAAAAAGTTATGTTGTGTGTTATTATCTTTCTTGCACCTGTCCATACATATAGGTGACGATACTTTGTACTGGTATAGTTTGATTAAAGCGATTACCATACTCACAGACAAAAGAGAAAAAAGTGCAATGGATGTTCTATCCATCCAAAAGATAACATCAACTGTAGCTGAGTCCTCCTGTTCCCGCTTCTCTTACTTCAGCATCCTGAGAAGAAACATAAGGGACAATCACTTTCCCCAAATCTTCTGGTTCTTCTCTCCTTTGTAGGCTTCCTCCAGAATCAGTCCCTCTCATCCTTACTTCTGCAATTTGGGCAGCAATTTCTTGTGGGGTCGGTGGAGCACGGCTGGCCATCCTTTTCATCCTCATCTTTTCACCGATTTTGACTTATTCTTCTCTTTCTCCTGATTTCAAAAACAATCTTTGGAAACAATTTCGGATATTAGGGTTTTTATGTCCCCATTAATTAGTTATAACTTCAAGGCACCCTTTCATATTTAAAAATCTCTTTTCATCCCTCTCTCTGAATATTTTTATATTTTCCCTCCTCTTTATTTCCTTTTTATGATTTTGAATCTTTTAGAGACATTAAGAAACTTTTACTCGTTGGATTGTTTTGCTTGTTGACTTCATAGGACCTCGGTCAACATATTGCTTGTTGTACCATAATGTTGTACCTATCTGATTTATCACCATCTTCAAACCTGAACTGGAGGACTCTTCTTCTTCTCTTGGTACTTCACATTTTCGAATCCACAATTTCTTGATTACAATAGTCTTCCCTCTGACTTTTCTTTTAATGATTGCCTGCTCATGTCCAATTATTCTTCCACTTTTCAAGTCTTCTTTCAATTTGTTGCACTTGGGTCTTATGTGGCCAGTCTCTCCACAATGAAAGCATGTAGGCACTTCACTTTTTGGTTCTTCCCTTGCTTTGACTTATTTTTCTTTAATGTTTTGTTGGGCAGTTAACTTGACAAACACAACTCTTGAATCTTCTGTCTTGACACTTGAGCTTTCTCCAATATACCCAATACCATGCCGGGCTTTATTAGTTCTTCCAACTGATAGAATCTCGTCAAGCTTGGCAGTACCCTTGTTCATGGAGTCCAAGGTCTTCTCAGCATTGCACAACTTTTCTTTACATGTACTCAACTCTTCCTCCAAGCGTTGGTTTTGTAACATCATATCATTAAATCATTCATTATGAGTTTATAGCTTGTGCGAAGATCATTTTCTGTTACCTCACTTTGTACTCACTATCGGTTTTCGGTGGATGTTGTAGGCGATGTTGCAACATATTACTGCAGCAGTGTGGATCCATTCATCACGCGAGGGAAAGGGCGTATGATGGTTGCTCGGACTTCCTTCATCGTCTTCTTGATGCTACCATCGAGTCATCACTCCATCTAGCATTCGAGTGATTTTTCCTTTCTTTTACGAGAGTATTAGTACAATCGGCATGATAGTGCCCAAAAGCCTCCATATTCTCTACACTTGATCTTCATGGGGCGATCTTCAATTTCTTCCTTTTTGTGATGATCTTCGACTTCTTCCTTTTCTTTATTTAGACCATCTTTTATTTGAAATTTCTTGCCTTGTGTCTTGTATCTTCTGAGCATGTCATGCATCTTTCTTAACAAGAAAAACAATTTCTCTATCCTCTTACGTCTTCATCTTACATTATAACGCATGTTGTAACTCATACATTTTTATTTCTTCAACCTTCAAGGCTATATCTTCTATTCTTCTTTCAGGGATTAAGGTTCATCTCATATGCTTGCAAAAACCCCATCGACTCATCCGGTTTCATAGTTGAAATATCTCTTGCTTCTTCTATTGCCGAGATTTTTGCATCAAATCTTCTTGGGAGTGATCTAAGAGCCTTCCGGACTAGCTTTTTATCCGAGTACTCCTTGCCAAGCTGATAGGCTTGATTTGCAATGTCCATCAATTTGGCATTGAACATGGCTATCGTCTCATCTTCTCCCATCATGAGATTTTCAAACATAGTTGTTAACAATTGAAGTTTGGATTCTCTTACCAAGTTGGTACCTTCATGTATGGTTTGAAGAATCTCCCAAGCTTTCTTGGCACACTCGCATGTTACAATATACTTGAAATGGTTCTCATCAACTCCTCCAAAGATTGCATTGAAAGCTTTCCCATTGGCATTAGCTGCGCATGTCTTGACACTCAACCGCTTTTCTTCTTCATGATCACGTTCTTGTCTTCATCAACTAGAGTAGGAGGGAGACCATCCTTCTTCTACGGCAATCCATGCACTCTCATCTATGGATTTAATAAACGCCTTCATGCGTGCCTTCCAATATAGATAGTTGGATCCATTTAGCAACGATGGTCGTGTGACGGAAGCTCCTTCTTTTCCGGCCATCAATGGAACTTGTTAGGACCTCGCCGACTTTGAAACAAAAGTGAAAATGGCGACCAAGGCTCTCATAGAAGTCTCACACAAACCAATAAAGAAAGAGCACATAAACAAACACAAGGAGACACACAACGTTGGTAACCCAGTTCGGCGTCCACTCGCCTACGTCTGGGGGGCCAAGCCCGGAGATAAACAATCCACTAAAAGAGGTAAAAATAGATGAGTACAAACACTTGTCACTCACACTCTCAACAATAAAGATCACTACCCTCTCTAGATTGTTTGGTGCTCACACACTCTCCTCCAAGAATCACTCAAGAGTCACACCTACAATCTACGAGCAAGGTAGCTTATATAGACGCCTCAACGTCCCAAATATAGCACATACCTCTTTTAGAATCTCCTCGGCTACTAATTTAGAAACCTTCCGAAATTAGCTGTTGCAATTCCTGTTGTAACATAAGTTGCAACATAGCCCTGACTGCTGACTTGACTGAGTTCTGGTTATGTTGCGGACAACCTCAAGACCCATCAACCTCCCGGTCATGCTTAGTCCGAGTCGATACAGCCAAATCTCCCGATCCCGACTCCCGGCAACTAGCCTACCTCCTCAGTTCCTCATCACGCAGTCCCCTCGTAAGGGGCGCACGTCCTTGTGCGTCTTCAATGAAACTTGCCAAACTTAGTCTTCAATCCACCTAAATTTGGTCTTCAAAGATTCTCCAAACTTGATCTTCAATTCACCCAAGTTTGGTCTTCAAATCTTGCCGTTAATAAACTTCAATCAATCTTCATCAAGGATTCTTCAAATCATATCTCCTTCATTCACACCATGAATAGATCTTTCTTTAATTAAGCTCCACCATTTTTAGTCTTCAATCATATCTCTCTAAGTATGGTCTTGATATAATCTTGTCTTTAAGTTGTAATGCATTGCCAAAAATAACTCCACCAAGATCTTTAAGATAGCTTCACCATGATCTTCAAGATATTTGCCTCCATGTTATAAACTTACTAAAAATAGCTCCACCAAGATCTTCAAGATGTTTGCCTTGCACTCCAAGTCTCCTTGCCATGTCACAATGTTTGCCACATCATCAATTATGTCTTGTCATCTTGGTTGCCACGTCACTTGGTCTAGGTGTCAAATCATGCCAATAAATAGTGCGGTTGCACTAACAATAACAATCAATGTCCCATTGATGAATATATACAATAGTCAATTTATACAACTTTCTAATACCCAACAAACAATGTCCCACTGACGAATACAAAAATTTGTGAATACAGAAATGATGGAACCCAGAAAATCTGCAGCCTTCCTTTAGTCCCCTTAGAGCTGGAGAAACCTGAGAAACCTAAGAAATCTTTCATCGGGTCCCACAGATGTGGAGAAACTTGAGAAAAATTTACAGGGTCGACATACTCAAAAGAAACGAGGCCCAGTGACATAATACTTTAATGTGTGGCAAAACCTGAGAAATCTTTCATCAGTCAAGTTTTACAAAACAAATACTTTAATAAAGGTTGAAAAACAGTAGATGGGTGATATAAATCGCAACAAACAAAACAAAAGTTATTACAAGCTGCATAACTGGTAACTAAAGAGAAGAACTTAGCTCCATAAATATAACACAAATTATGTCTGCTACATCACAGGAGAATAAAATAACTCGATAAAAATAATAAAGCAGCCAAAAAATGTGTGATTTAGATGAAGGCCAAACACTTCCAAGTGTATGATCACTAGAAAACCAACAATCAGATTAAATCAGACATGTGACTTAGATGAAGGCCCCAACATAATGCAGAACAGGAAGACAGTTATAATATGGACAAACAAACAGGTAAAAAAATCAACTTAACTACTATTTTTGTATTAATGGTGATGCCTATTTTTGTATTAAACCATAAAATAAAATCTTATACTTGACAAATGAATTTTTTGGACAAATATGGTTAAATCTGACTTGTGAAATCATGAATTCGTACACTACTAATGTGGTTATACACTAGAATTCAAACCATTCTAAAGGGGTTATACATTGCAATCGACATTAATGGGTATATGTCAACGAATGGGATTCCTAGTCATACAAATAGAGTGTGGAATTAGCTTGGCTAGGATTTTAGCATTAGATTGGCTATGATTAGATTGGCAATTGGATGGCTACTAGCATATTTCATAATCTGACATATGATTTAAAAAACATACAAAACCCATACCATTCTTGGACATAGTTTACAGTGAAAGTATAATAAAAAAATGGCCACTAGTTAAAAAAATACCAAAGAAAGATTCATGCATATCAAGATCTAGATAAATGAGAAGCATAAAAGTCAAAACTAGTCTTTTGCCACACGACCCAACGGGAGAAGGATCTCTCCTGAAATTATATGGCTTTCTATGAGGAAAACAGAAATCATATAAGAAAGAAGCACTATGTGATAAAACCCATAATGATTTTGTTGAAGAAAAACCATGAAACTCACCATTTTCTGTAAAGGGTTGACTGCCATGAGACACAGAGACCTGCAGAAGTTAATTAAACCTGAGAAATGCTTGTGATACAGCAAGCTCAAATGCAATGAAAAGTGCAATATTTAACTCACAGACATCAACAGGTCCATCTACTAGGCCTTCAGCAAGTAAAGTGTGAAATGGGGTGTCATCTGGGCCTTCACGGTGCATCACACGGAGTTTATTAATTGTTGATGTTGATTGAAGACGGTGTGGATTTGGGTTGTGCGTTGTCTGCAATTGAGGAGGATAGAAGAATGGAGGCTAAGCATGGTAGCTGGATTCGAGTCCGAGAAGAAGCTTAACCCTTTTGACTTATGCTATCTCTTTTGAGTGTTTTAAGTATTTTATTAATGACTTGGTGGAGAACATATCTCGGGGTTGTGTCTTTCGGCCAATAGAAGAATAGTTAGGGTGTTAATCTTGGCCAATGAGAGCATGTATGCTCATGTTAGTGGAGTTACTTTTTTTGACTTAATATATATATATATATATATATATATATATATATATATATATATATATGAATGGCAAGAGTGAAGCTAGTTGGCTAATGTGAAATCCTTGAAAAGTCTTCTATTTTTTTTTTTCTCTGGATTTGCTTAATCTCTCTCTTGGCATTTCATCAAACATAGAACGAAGTTCAGTATCCTGATTGTTGCTGATTCTCCTCTCTCTTCTCCAACAAACTGGTATCAGAGCTTGAAGCAAGGAGTCATGGCGGACAGTCCTGTGGTACTCTCACAGCCCTCGGTGTTGGTCTTCAGGGGGCAAGACTACGGTAGGCGGAGTCTTCGCATGAAGACGGTGTTCCGATCACAAGAGCTATAGGAGCTCGTGGAGAAGGGTTTTGCCGAGACCAAGGATGAAGCTGTTGATAAGGAGAACAGGAAACGAGATGCCAAGGCACTGAGTATCATCCAACAAGCCGTGGATGAGCCAATACTTGATCGAATCGCGGAGGAGGAGACAGCTCACGCAGCTTGGGTCTTGATCCAGAAGCACTACCAGGGAATCACGAAGGTGGCTTCAGTAAGGAAGCAATCGCTCAGACAAAGCTTCGAGGTACTTCAAATGGAAGAGAATGAAAGTATACAAGATTACTGTTCGAGGGTGCTATCTATTGTGAACCAGGTTCGTGGGCTTGGGCATAAGCTCAGTGAAGAAGATGTGGTGGCGAAGTTGCTCAGGAGTTTGCATCCTAAGTTTGACTTTGTAGAAGTTGCTATTGAGGAGTTGAAGGATATTACAACGCACTCTCTGGATGAGCTGTGTGGGTCATTACAGGCTCATGAGATTCGTGTGAATCGGGGTCTTGTAAAGCAAGGTGAGAAGGCTTTACATGTGCAAGGAGAGGGCGCTGGTTCTCACCATCACAAAGGTGCAAGCTCAAGCTCAAGCAGCTCTCTTGGTGAAGGTAGAGAACGAGGAAGATACCCTGCTCGTGGTAGAGGAAGAGGAGATCGAGGAGCTAGAGGAAGAGGATATGAGAACAGAAGCAACGTACAGTGTTTTCACTGTAAGAAGTTCGGGCATGTGAAGGCTAATTGGTGGTTAAGAGAGAAACAGCAAGAGAAGGAAGCAAACATGGTTACTGAGGAACAAGACACTAGCTGTTTGTTCATGGCTAGCAGTTCTCCGAAAGTTGATAGAGCATCCACCTGGCTTATTGACAGCGGCTGCTCTAATCACATGACAGGGAACAAGAAGATTTTTTGCTCTTTGGATGAATCTCTGAGGGAGAGTGTGAAGCTTGGGGTTGATAAAGAAATGATTGTTCACGGTGTGGGAACTGTGGAAATTCACAATCAAGATGGAGAGCAAAAGCAACTGCAGAAGGTTCAGTATATCCCTGATCTTGCGCACAATCTCTTGAGTGTCGGACAGTTGACATCAAGAGGCTACTCTGTGGCTTTCAAGGAAGACAAGTGCATTATAAGAGATGAACGGAGCCAAAAGCATGTGATAACTGTGCAGAAAACAAGGAACAATATGTATCCTTTAGACATTGCAAGCATTGGAAGGGTAAATGTGATGGCTGCTGGGCAAGACTTGAGTGAATTATGGCATTTGAGACTCGGGCATCTCAATTATAAAGGATTGCAGTTCATGGCTCACAAGAAAATGGCAATTGGGATACCTGAGTTGAAGCAACCCAGACAGTGTGAAGAATGTGCTATTACAAAGCAAGTTAGAGCTAGCTTTCCATCAGGAGTTTCCCGAAGATCCAATTCAGTGTTGCAGCTGGTGCATATGGACTTGTGTGGTCCTATGAGTGAAGCTTCTTTGGGTGCTAATAAATATTTTTATTTGTTTGTAGATGATTATAGCAGGTGGTGCTGGGTGTATCTCCTGAAGAACAAGTCAGAGGCCTTCAAGGTTTTCCACAAGTATCATGCTCTGGTGGAAAGGCAATTAGGAAGAAAGCTCAAGGTGGTGAGGAGTGATCGTGGTGGTGAATTCTCCTCAGCTGAGTTCCAGAACTACTGTAATAATCATGGCATCAAAAGGGAGTACACAACTCCGTATACACCTCAACAGAATGGTGTAGTGGAGCGCAAGAATCGGACAGTGGTGGAGATGGCTCAGGCTTTGCTCAAGACTGGAAATCTTCCGACAAGGTTTTGGAGTGAAGCTGTCTCAACAGCAGTGTATTTGATCAATATAATAGATCACCTACACAAGCATTACAAACGAAGACACCTTATGAAGCAATGCATGGAGTCAAGCCTGTGGTGAGTTATTTAAAAGTATTTGGTTGCATTGCCTTTGCTTTAATTCCCTCCCAGAAATTACACAAACTTGATGAGAGATCAGAAAGATGTATATTCACTGGATACTCTTTAGAATCCAAGGCATACAGGTTGTTCAATCCAGTGACAGGCAAAATCATCATCAATAGAGATGTTGTCTTCCATGAAGGGTCTTGTTGGTGTTGGGAAGGGCCTAAATCAAATGTACAGGCATTGGAGTTTGAAGAAGATAAGGAGGAGCATGTAAATCATCCTCTATCTTCTCCAATCTCTGTCAGGACATCAAGTGAAGGAGTGGAGACTGAGATACGTGTTAGCTACGTTGATGCCGTTGATGTCTCAAAAGTCTCGAGTGGCTCTTACTGATGGAACTCCTCCGAGAAAGACCAAGTTGCTTACAGATGTATACAATTCATGCACATTTGCTATGCATGTTGCTCGATCCAAGTGAGTACTGAGGAAGTCGTGAAGAGTAAAGAATGGCAAGAAGCTATGAATTCGAAAATGGAATCAATAACAAGCAACAATACATGGGAGTTATATGAGTCTGCAGAGAAGAGTCCAGATTGGTCTTAAGTGGATTTTTAAGACCAAATTCAATGAAAAAGGAGAGGTACAGAGCATAAAGCCGTAATAGTGGCTAAGGGTTACTCCACAAACTCAAGGGATTGATTATGTTGAGGTGTTCTCACCAAAGGGGCTCGTGATTGAAACGCTTAGATTAATCCTAGCTCTAGCAAACTCATGCGAGGTGGGAAGTGTTTCACTTTGATGTGAAATCAGCCTTCTTGAATGGAGAAATACAGAGGAAGTATATGTCACTCAGCCTTGAGGGTTATGTGAAAAAGGTTGAAGAACATCTAGTTTATAGATTGAAGAAGGCCCCTATACTGGATTGAGGCAGTGCCTGAGGCCTCGGGTATTCCGTACTGATCAACATTTCAAGGAGCTTGGATTTGTCAAGAGTGAGAGTGAACACACATTATATAGGAAGTAGGGCATGAATGGTGAATTGCTGCTTATTAGTCTTTATGTAGACGATATTATATACACAAGTTCTTGTTCTGATTTATTAGCTCAATTCAAGCATGACATGATGAATACTTTCAAGATGACGGACTTGGGTTTAATGAGCTATTTTCTCGATTAGAGGTGAAGCGAATTCGATGGTTATTTCATTTCACAGTAAATACATTGATGATTTATTAGTTCACATGATCATGAAGCTTTGCAAACACGTGAGTACACCATTATCAGTAAATGAAAAGCTTGAAGATGATGACAATGAAAAGTTCTCAAACCCAGGGATCTATAGGAGTTTGATTGGGAAGTTGCTCTATGTTACACACACCAGACCAGACATTGTTTTTCCAGTTAACTATCTATCTAGATTCATGAATCAACCAAGAAAAATTCAATTCATTGCTGCAAAGCGAGTTGTGAGATATCTCGCAGGAACCAAAAGTTTGGGTCTGTGGTATTCACGGGGAGATGATGGTGAACTGGAGGCTTTCTCCGACAGCGATTGGGGAGGTTCCAAGGCTGATCGGAAGGGCACAACTGGAGTATTCTTCAAATTAGGCTCAAGTCCTGTCTCTTGGGGATCTCGAAAGCAGGAGGTTGTGGCTCTCTCCACAACCGAAGCAGAGTATATTGCATCCACGACAGCAGCTTGTCAAGTTGTTTGGCTGAGGAGAGTGTTACAAGATTGTGGGAAACCATGCTCAGAACCTACTAAATTATGGGTTGATAATCTCTCAGCCATTATTGTGGCCAAAAATCTTACACACCATGGTCAGACGAAGCACATAGACGTGAGATATCACTTCATCCGAGGATTAGTATCAGAAGGAGCAATCTCTTTGCGTCATTGCAGCACTGATGACCAGATCGCCGACATCTTCACCAAACCATTGCTCACTGAGAAGTTTGTGAGGTTCAGAGGCTTGCTTGGGATGAGATTGTCTCAATCAAGAGGGGGTGTTGATGTTGATTGAAGATGGTGTGGATTTGGGTCGTGCATTGTCTGCAATCGAGAAGGATAGAAGAATGGAGGCTAAGCATGGTAGCTGGATTCGGGGTCTGAGAAGAAGCTTAACCCTTTTGACTTATGCTATCTCTTTTGAGTGTTTTAAGTATTTTATTAATGACTTAGTGGAGAACATATCTCTGGTTGTGTGTGCTGGCCAATAGAAGAATAGTTAGGGTGTTATATATATATATATGAATGGCAAGAGTGAAGCTAGTTGGCTAGTGTGAAATCCTTGAAAAGTCTTCTGTTTTTTTTCTCTATATTTGCTTAATCTCTCTCTTGGTATTTCATCAAACATAGAACGAAGTTCAGTATCCTGATTGTTGCTAATTCTCCTTTCTCTTCTCCAATATTTATCAGTATCTTGTTTTACTTGGAAGAGGGGCAAACAATGGAAGATATCAGGGTCAAATTTGGGGCCTAACAAGAAATATGATTTGAACTTTCGGAAACCACAATTATGCTAGAAACCTGAAACCAAGCATCAAAAGTAACAAAGACAACAATGAATCCTTTTGACACAGAAGTGGGCCTTTCCTGAACTTATGATAAAGTGATTATCATTAAACCGATCGAGTCAGGAACATACTAAAAATTGAGAAAGAAGAACCAACTAAATTTGTACAGTGTATACAGGAAGACTTATTGTGGTTTCATAGTAAGAAGAAATATGGTGGATATCAAGAAAAGGAGACCTGGAACAAGCACTTCAGTAATGGTAGAGACACATCCTAATCCTGCAGAAATACTCAAAAGAAAAAAACATAAAATTAAATTAAATTAAATGGTACTCATTTGGATCAATTTAAAGGGAGTAAGAGCACTCATATTACAAGATGAACACTAACAATAACATGTACATTGGAACTCTTTCAAAGCCACAAAGGCTTCAATTTTTATAGCTTCTCTGGTGTCCATCTGTAGATTACATCAAGCTTGATGATATCAAAAAAATAGCAAAAAAACAAATGCTTTAAGAAGAAGAAAAAAAGGCTCAGATCTTGCCCTCTGTTCTTTTGCATGGATAAACACGAATCAAGGGCTGCAACTAAAGTTGCCACGCCACCCAATTTCTATACTCTATTATAGGGCAAATCATCATGGCCAAGACCATCATTACTAAAGAGTAAGAGTAATGCTATATAGAACGAAGCTACCACACGAACAAGCCACGTCGATAGAAAGACATACATGATGCAACAAAATGATTCATGCTGAATATAGATAAAATATCAACCAACAGAAAGCGATCATGTGTGTTTTTGTGTGTTTATATCAAAACCTGCAAGGATATATATCAAACAAGATGGTTAATTAATCTTCTATCAACTGTAAAAATAAGAAGGAATCACAATTACCAAAAGAGTGGTTTATTGAGAAGCAAATTAAAGGATTTGGTTTACACTAAGTGGAAGATATATATAGGGTATTTATTGATGGAAAAATATTAGTGATGTAAAACAGCATTATCTAGCGAATTATTTCTTAAATGTTATCTTATGGTATTTTGTATGTGATATTGATTGTGATATAAATAATATTAATCTTTTTAATTACGACAAGGGCAAGTAAATTTGTTAAGGTAGTAAATGATATAACTTTTCTCTTTACTTAATAATTTTTTTAAAAAAAAATTGGATAAATCACTGTTTTATTAAAAAAGTAAAGAATAGAAGTACAGAACAAAATGAAAGCAAAAAAACAAAAAAAAAACAACAGACCCTCACCAAAAGTGAGTAGATAAATGAAGAAAAAACTGGACGGAAATAAAGAGAACCGGGAGAAGGAGATGCTAGGTCGACAAACACTACCATTTGAAACCAAAGGCCTTCCCAAACCAAGAGGAGGAGTAGATAACTACTCCGCTCTGAATCACCGGTGAAATCTGCTCCTCTAGCGCATTAAGTCTTGTATAATTAATTAAATTTTGATAATATAATCAATATTTTGCTTTCATGGTGCCATGATCAATGCACGGACACTACAACCCAAACAATGGGTGCTTGGAGTGGATACCCACATGCTACGTACCATAACTTTTTTCTTTTTATTTTATTTTTTTAGTTTTAGTATTTCGTATTCTTTGAATATTTTATATTTAGGACTAAATTAAAATTTTAATATCTCCCAAACTAAATAATTGATTTTAATTTTGATTAATTTTTAGGAAACAAATTATTGCATAGTGGAGTACGTACTTGATTTGAAAATTTTAATTGAAAAATAGTTTAGGATAATCACTAATTTTATAATTGTGTTTTAATATTAAAATTTCCTAAATTTATTATTATTCAAGCAATTACATTATTAAATTAACAACATTATATGACAATACTGTACACATTAGTGACAAAATTAGTATTAGATGTAATGTTGATTTAGAGACAATATTATCATAATAAAAAAATTACATATTTATAATGAACTCTAGCTCTTAAACAATATAGTCACAAATGATACTATTTCTATAAAAGAAAAAAAAACCAATAGTGAAGTGAAGATTGGTCTTGAAGATACGGTTATCACGATCAATCTTATTAGCAGAAAACTTCTACTTTATTTTATTATATCGGAAACATTTATCCTCACCAATAATATATTCTTCTCTTTGTGGCTAATATTATATATATTAGTATTTACAAGAAAATTTTATAATAAAAAATATCAATCTTATTTTACTATTTATTAGAGTAAATTAGGTTGCACACATAAGCCATTTTATAACACTATTTGCAGTGAAGTTTGCAGTAAATGATTATTTTTAAAAAATATTTAATTTTGGATTCTATTTACTCTGACAAAAAAATGCATGAAAAATACGCCTCTGATTTATATATAGATTAATACAAATTCGTTACATTTCCCATGTGCTTCATTCAAAAGATTAACACAAACTTTTAGACTAATATCAAATAAATTTCAATGAAAAAAAAAAAAAAATCGAATCAATCACCATCATCAAAGAAACCAAACAACTTTGTCATCATATTATCATCATTCATCATTAAACCATCTTCATCGGCAAAGCCCATATCAATTTTATTAATTAATCAAAACTTATATTAAAAATATATAATAAGACTACATATGGATGAGTATGGCCCGTTGAAATTTTTAAAAATTGCAAACTTTAGATAATTTGTTCCCCAGATGTATGCTTAATTATAAAAACATCAAATCAATTAGAATCACCAAACAAATCAAACAACAATATCAATGTTACTGATTTTGAAGCCAACGTGCTATATTTTCTGCCATATACCATCTTCATCCTTGCCATCATTAAAACCATCTTCATCATCAACATTATCAATTTCATTAATCAAAATCAATATTAAAAATATTGTTATAGATGAATGTGCTCCGCGCGCGCGTTAAAACTTTAAAAATAATGTTCCCATTCCAAAGTTCTATTTCTTTTCCAAATGTACATTGAAAGGGCAATATCAAATCATTCAACATCATCAAACAAATCAAACAACATTATTACCATACTATCATCATAATCGGTTTCAAAGCCAGCGTACACTAGTCTATCTTCTTCTCTATCTCATCTTCATCCTTGTCATCATTAAAACCATCTTCACTATCATTATCAGCATAATTATCAATTTTAGTAATCAAAATCTATATTAAAAATAACAAAACTATAGATCAATATGACCCGTTAAAATTCTAAAAATAATGTTCCCATTCCAAACTTTAGACTCTTTCCCAGATAAATACTTAAAAAAAATAAATCAAATCAATCAACATCATCAAAGCAATCAAACAACACTGTCACCATATTCTCATTATAATCGGTTTTGAAGCTAACCCACGCTATCTTCTTCCATATCTTCATCATCATTGATAAATATATATATATATTTTGTTAAAAATTTTAAAGATAATTTCCCATGCTAAAATTTTTTTTTTCCAAATGTATGATGAAAAAGTATTAAATCAATCAATATTGATTGTGAGATAAATCAAACAACACTATCACCGTATTATCATCGGTCCATATCAATTCTTCAACCATATTATTATTAAAACTATCTTCATTGTTAGCAGCACTATCAATTTTATTAATTAAAACTTATATTAAAATAATAAGATTATAAATTAATATGGCCCATTAAATTTTTAAAAAAATATATTTTATGATTTCGTCCGTCAAATACCTAGCAAACATAATCCATACCCAAGTAGAGCGGATATTCACAAAAGCATTGATTACTTGTAAATTTATGGGTAATTAACGGAGGGATAATTAAAGGTTTTAAAAATATATACTTTTTAAAACAAATAATATTTTTTTTAAAAAATTGAAACCTTATTTTACTTCTAATTTCAAATAGAACAATAGTTAGTAGCGCTTATTTTTACCTCTTTATAATTTTATTTTTATTCCTTAAAAATACGTAAGTGAAATTAATATTCCTAAAAAGATAGATATTGCATAAATTGCTAAAATTTTAGAAGGATTTATAATATATATATATATATACACTCTCCATAAAATCTAAGTACATGTATATCTGGAATATTTTTAAAATATTTTTATTTACTTTTTTTATTTACTTCGCTTAATTTAATTTGTATTTGCAACTAAACAGACCATTTTTTTTATTTGCAATTAAAAATGGAGTCAATACCTACTTTTGGTATGATAGGTGGTACTCGGGGATTTCTCTGAAAGACCATTGGCCTCTTCTTTTTAATGACTACATATTCCCTTGGATCACTGTTCGTCAGGTTACCGAATAATAAAACTCCCCTGAAAATCTCTTCTTCAACTGTAATACCGATGAATTTTCTTCTCTTTTGGAGATAATCCCTGATTGCTCAAGTGGACTAGAAGACTTAGCTTTTACACTTGGCCTCTGAATAAAAGTGGAATCTTCTCGGTAAAATCTTTTTACAAGTTTATTATCGATGGAGGAATTCGCTGTCCACTTTATAAGTAGTTCTAGAAAATTAGATGCCCTACAAACATCACCCTGTTCTGCTGACTTGCTTGGGAAGATAAAATTCTCACCCTTACAAATCTCTTCAAAAAAGGTTGTAACTTACAAAATACAACTGATACTTGCGTGCTTTGCCATAGAGCCTCTGAGACTGTAGAACATCTTTTTATCGACTGCTCATACACTACACGTATCTGGTCATTTTTCACACAAATTTTGGAAATACACTCCATCCCTCTTCCTTTTCAAAGATTTGGACCACTTGGATTACTTCCATTCAACCTCAATGCCAACCTCTTTGGGACCTTTGTGTTAGAGCTATTATTTGGAATATTTG
The DNA here is from genome assembly GCF_009730915.1 of Dioscorea cayenensis subsp. rotundata. Lineage (NCBI taxonomy): Eukaryota > Viridiplantae > Streptophyta > Magnoliopsida > Dioscoreales > Dioscoreaceae > Dioscorea > Dioscorea cayenensis. The sequence continues at coordinate 1,351,731 of NC_052484.1, forward strand.
GCTTGAGCGTAACAATCGCATTTTTCAATTTTCTGCATTACCTACTCACTCTTTAATGTTTAAAATGCTAATATGCTACTTTCCTGGTTTTCAACGGCCGATGTTAACCAACAGCAGTCTCTGGCAGAGGCTACTCAAAAAATCAAGCGCTCAATCAACTTCATCAGCGCTAGGGGATCCAACAATTCAGGCGATACAGATCCTAATCCTGCTTTGGAGTAGAGTTCTCCATTCCCAGCTTTGTTGACCTATGCCCCTTGTTGGTGGCTTTCGTCTTCAGAGCTATTTTATCTTCTCGTTGTTTGTTCCTTAAGTTATATTTCTAGAAGTACTTGTGCCTCACCTCTGGTGAGAGTTTTTGTTCTTTCTTTTCTATCTGTTCTGTGCTTGTACGCTATATTTCATTTTCAATAAATCTGTGGTTTACTCACTTTTTATCACAGCAGTTGCAAATACAAATTCAAGCTAATTAAGTTGTAATGGAACGGAAATGGTGATGCTGGTTCACTTATGATGGCCCTAACAAATCTCTAGGGAAGGAAGAAAAAAAAACCATAAGGATTTAGGATCTCTTAACTCTCTCCTCCTGCCAAGGTGAGAGCAAAAGGAGAGACATAATTCTCTCTTCTATGACATGTGATGGAGGTGGGAAAAAAAATCAATATAAATAAATAATAACTTTTATGCAACAACGGGAGGTTTAAGGAAAATCACTGCAAATTTCTTCCTGTTTCTATTCCTCACGTGAAGGATAAGTTAGATCATTTCTCAAACACACACACACATACACACAAACACAAAATAAAAAAAATAATTTTTTTTTCAAAAAAAGAAGAAAGCACCCTTTTTTGTTCTCATTTTTTGAAGTGAAAGAAATTGAGTGACAGAAAATAAGGTGATGTTTGGTTCCAAGGAATGGAGTGGGATTGGATTGGGAATGGGCTTGCTCCTTTGTTTGGTTGGCAGGCATAGGAATAAGAGAGGATTGTGTGAGGAATGAGATAAAGGGAGAACCTTGATTGGGATTCATCCAAAAAATTCAAGGATTGCCCAATCCGGAACAGTAAATGACCATTTTACCCTTTTCTACCAATTGTTTAATAGTTGTTCATTCTTTTTATTTAAATTATTTATGTTTAAATTTTTAAAAATTTAAAAATTAATAATAATAAACATTCTTTTTATAATAATAATAGTAGTAATAATAAACATTTATTTTTTTATTGCAAGAAAACCCGAATAATAAACGATAGAATTGAGGATGAATTTTTTTATTATTTAAATTATTTATGTTTAAATTTTAAATTTTTAAAATTAATAATAATAAACATTCTTTTTATAATAATAATAGTAATAATAATAAACATTTATTTTATTGCAAGAAAAAAACCGAATAATAATAATAATAATAATTAATTGATTGTAAAATTAATTAAAAATTTTAAAAAAGATTTAAATTATAAAAATAATGATGATATATTTTAAATTAAATAATATTATTGGCTAATATATTTATTATTTAATATTTATTCTATAAGGGTATAAAAGACATTTCCTACATATTTCTTCTATTTTACTTTTCTCATTCCCAATGAGTTACTCTCCAATATCTTCCAACCAAACACAGTTTTCTTTTCATTCCTAATCCATTCCCCCTTATTCTTATTCCTATCTCATTCCTCCTTAACTCCATTCCTTGCAAACAAACAGCCCCTAACATAGGCAATATTTCCAATGAAAGGTGCTTCAAAGGTGTCTATACCAGTACTTGTCTTGTCAAGTTCTAAATCAACACCTACCACGTTAGGAGTCCTCAACTCTCAAACTATTCCAATCTAAACTTTTTCAAGGAAAAAAAGAAGATAGCAATTAGTTTAGGTAGAATACCCAAATTGATCCCTGTATTATTTGAAATGTGCCTTTTTAGTCCCTTTCATTTTATTTGCCCTTACAAGATCCTTTTATTGTTTCAAAGAGTAAAATCAAGTCCCAACCTTAACGGACATGTGGTTTTCCGTCCATAAAAGCTGACATGGCGTTTATATATAATATATTATTAAAATATTATTTCTTAAATTTTGAAAAACCTAATCTGGGTCAAATTTGGATAAGATCCAAAACTTAAATGAAAATTAACTTTTAAATTAATTTTTATCCAACGCTAAAACCATCATCATCGTCCCACCCGTTGGCGTCGTTGCCATGGTTTCATCGTTGCAGTCGTGATGGCCGTCATCGCCGTCGTCATCGCGCAAGAAATATCAGCCAAATTTTCTCTACACATAGGATGGCTCTTCCTACACACTAAGGATACCCCCTTCGTCGCCATCATTAACCGCCGTCACTGTCGGCGACCGCAATTCTGCATCCACAACCGCCGTCGCCAATATGTTCATGCCAAAATTCACCATTCAAATTCAGACATATGGCATGAAACATTAAAAAAAAAAGCGAAAGAGAAAAAAAAAGAAAAAACATCAAGCATGAAACATTAGAATTATTTTCATCCATATCAAATCACACCATGTTCCTTCCTTCACATATAAACACATACATGGATGACTGAAAAGAGAGAAGAGAAAGAGATGGAGAGAGAGACTAGAAAGAAAGAGAGGGATCTCTTCTTCTCAATTGGTTATGAACAAACTTAGTTATCAACATCAAACGCTCTGTGCAAACAAGAGCTCAAAACCCACAACACAAAGGCAGAGAGCCCATTCAAGTATCCCACTCCTCACGTGTCATTTCCCCTCTACCCTCACTGCCTGGTGATGAGCAAAACAACTCTGCCCACCGCTCAACATTGCTCACATCACTCACACGTCCACCTATTCTCAGCTGCGCACCTTCCTCTTTAGCCTCCCAAGTCCTGCATCTCAAAACCAAGCCAAACGATTTTTAGTAATAAAAGCGAGAAAAAAAAAAACACTAGCTAAATTGGAAACTCCGATTCAAACTATCTTGCATGTTTTCCTCGCCCGGAGCTCCGTCGCCACGCCGATCAGAATGCTCTTCATCGCCAGTTGGTTACAACAGGAATCTTTGAAAACTATCCTCTCTCTTCCCATCTCTCACTCTCTTCATTGTTTTTTTAATTGTAGAACTGGAGGCACAGGAAGAGTCGGTGAGAAAACCAGCACATGACATGATGGTGGAAATAATATTTTATTAATAAAATATATATATATATATAAGCCATGTCAGCTTTTATGGACGGAAAATCACATATCCGTTAAGATCGGGACTTGATTTTACTCTTTGAAACAATAAAAGTATCTTGTAAGGACAAATAAAACGAGAGGGACTAAAATGGCACATTTCAACTAATACAGGGATCAATTTGGGTATTCTACCATTAGTTTATCCATTGGCATCTTCTCGTCTCCCGTTCTTCAAAATAAGTAAACAATAATTATCATCTTCATAAAAAAATTTAAATAAATTAAAAATAAACAAAATAAATCGGAATAACAAATTGTAACATCTCAAAATTAAAAACCCTAACTAAATTTACAATTAAAAATTTTGATATTATTCATATTTGTAATAAAATAATTTAATTAAATTGAGTAAAAAATTTTAAATAGTCATTAATTAATTATGGGGGTTTAAACAAGAATAAATTAAATGTTATGGGTTAACATGAAAAAAGGAATAATATAAAATTTAATTTAGCTATAGCATATATATATATATATATATTTGTCTATAGCTAAGGTCAATCCTTTTTCATGGGCCAACTTGTTTAAACCCCGCAGTAGTCAATGACTATTGCATTCCCCAAATTTTTGTGAATGTGTTTACTGTACGGGGCGGGAGACGAGGAAAGACTGTAATGGTCAAGCAGTGAGGCAAATTGATCTCGGCCAGTGGCCGGCTGAGGCCTCACTGTCGCCTGAACCATGACCAATTTCAAAAGAGCAGGCTCAAGATCCCAGTCTGGCGGTGTGGTCCATAAAAAGCTGGGCAGCCATTTTGTTGATAAGTGTTGTTCCGCCGTCGCGTGGCGGTCTGATTAAGGCAGTGAAGGTGAGGAGATGAGGAGGAGGATCAGTTTTTCAGGCGGGTGACTGTCGGCGGCTGTGGCGTCGGGGTTCAGTGGCTGGTGTTTTCCGGCAAAATGGTTGTGTTTGAATGCGAGACAGGGGCTAAGGAAGATGTGGCGGTGGTGTGTGATGACAATCGACGGTGGTGCGGTGTTTATCATCACCGACGTGAAAATGAAAATATTCGTGGTGGAGAACAGAATACTGGGCCTGACCTTGTTGCGGGCGGTCGACCAGCAAGTTTGTTCGCCAACTCGGTCTCCATCTGCTGGGTCGTCCATGTGTTTATGGGAAGAACATGTGTGGGTGACGGATTGAGGTGTGTTCGTATGATGACCCTGTTTTTCTTTTCTCTTAAGCACAATGTTCGTATGCGGTGATGGTGGGCTGGCGTGAGCCCATTGGCGACGTGAATCTTGAGGTGCCGATAGCCCGGTGGCGGCGGAATGTGGCGACGGTGTGGGAAGAAACCATCTATGTGAAAAGAACTGGTGATATTCTGGCGTTAACGGCGGGCAGCATCGTGACACAGCGATGGCTCCCTTAACAGCTCGCTCCGTGGTGCGACAATGTTGGTGGATAAGAAATAATTTAAAGGATTGATTTTCGTTGAAATTTTTCGGATCTTGTAAATTTGACCCGGATGGAACACTAAAGGTTGAAATAATATTTTAATGATATGATATGTAAGCGCCATGTCGTGCCTGGGCGGCTACGTGGACCAGGCGGGACAGTGTGAGCTGTGGGATGTGAGGCAAGCAAATGAGAAGGGAGTTAAAGGCACGTTCCGAGGATCAGTGAGCATTCTACAGGCAGGCCTTTGTCTTCTCATGAGAAAAGTTTGAATGAGACCGAGGACTCTAACGTGAAGATGCTGGGCAGAGCAGGCAAGGGTGGTATGGGTACTGCTGGCACCTCGTGAGTGTGTGTTCAGGGGCGTTTGTTGCAGGCTGATTGGGAAGAGATGAGGACAGGAGTCAGGGGAAGTGTTTGATTGAGCTCGTGGGGCTCGAAAAAACAAGAAATAATGTGAGGCTATGAAATAAATGATGAGTAATGTGATGACCAATGTGTTGTTTGATTTGATGTGCCTGGTGAGTCTTTTAAGTACCCAGTGGTGCAGTCAGTGTTGACCATTGTCTTTGACAAAAATAGATGTTCAATGACCTTATTATTATTAACAAAGAGATGTTTATTGATCAGATGAATTTAAGGTTGAAGCAAATAAATTTAAATAATAAAAATCTCGATTCTTTGTTTATTATTGGGT